>NC_060273.1:91599511-91899511 GCF_021613505.1 Equus quagga | reverse complement strand
TAACTTACAGTTTCCTAAAAGTCATCCATTTCATCCAAGATTTGAATACATTGGCATATAATTGTACAGTATATTATCTTATGGTACTATGTTTAATAACTTTTTTTTTTTTTAAAAAGTAAATGATGTTCATTGTAGGAAAAGAGTCAGAAAATACAGAGTATACAGAATCATGTAGATGCTAATTCTTAATTTCATCACCCAGAAATTATCTCTGTTACTATTTTAGGACCAATTCCTCCAACTTTCATTCTTTCAAACCTATACTATTTACCTCTGTAGTTGGTGCTGCCTCCAGGAAAGGGGTGATGAGTTGGTTGAGCAGAGATCATTAGGTTTCCTCTGTCCTGCTGTTCTGAGAACTGCAAATGGATGTGGGAGTGGGCTGGTCTAGCCACAGTGGTAGGAACGCAGGAAAAATAGAAACAATGTTCTGCACAAGGACTGGAGAAATAGATGGACAGTGGGAAGTTTTACATCTAATACAGTGAGCTTAGAGATAGGATCTTGTTCAGAAAAAGGCTCTATAGTAGAAGATAGAAAAAAATAAGACATGAATTCAAGAGGCAGAACCACTGTATTACAAAGAGGAGAGGCACTTTTGAATGGTATATAAATTCTGATAGAGAAACAGGTAGTAAGTGTTCTGAGTTGATTCAGTTGGAAAAGTCAGGTTCTTTGGCTTTATCATAGCGGTTTTAGGGTTTGTACTTGTAGATGTTCTTTCAAGCAGCGGCAGAAGCTGCTTTGTTCAGGTATTCCAAGTAAATACATTTAAGAGAACTTGGAGATTAAGCCAGATTTGGGATTTCGAGTCAGTTGCCTATTTTTAGTTCTGTGATTTATAGTGTCTTTATATCTCCAAGTGTAGGATCAAGTGCTTTCATATAATGCCACTTGGTGGTTTAATGACTTCAGTTGGATTTCTACCTCCTGAGATGAAATATTTTCTTTAACATATTGAGAGACAGTGAAATGAAGTACTGAGGGAAGACAAGGAAATGCATGATCCTTACCAGTAAGCGACTGTACCAGCCAAAGCTAAGAGGAAATGGCATTGGCAAGGATGCTTTTCAGAGTATGTGAAAAAGCAGAAGTAAGTAGAGAGGCTACTGTACTGAAATGGATATGGCACAGGCTTTTGAATGAAGAAAGCTTCAGAAGTTGAAAAGTTGGGTTGGTGTTGCTATTCTGATATGGACTAGCTGTGTGATCATTTACAATCCCTTAATTGCTCTGGGCCATGATTCTTCCTCAAAAATTGAGGCTAGTAGTCAATCCTTTGTCATAGGGTTTGTGTTTCAACTTAGATAAAAATATGAACTATGTTTGTGCACTGTACTATTTACTGAGTACCTTCTCCATTCGGACCACACCTGTGCTGGCAGTTGGTGCTGGAACAATGAATGAGACAAAAATCCCTGTGCTCAAGAGGAAATAAGAGTCCACTGGGGGAGCTTGTGGTTCTTAATTTACTAATACTTCAGGATAGGAAAAGACCATCTTCCATTTCAGCAAATATCAAAATAGTAAATGTTCTTTAGAAGTTAAGGAACTACAGAAAAGTACAAAGAAAAAGGAGGGAAAAGAACTAAATATCTACCACTCTGAAGTAACTGTTTCTATCATAAGGTAATCATCACTCCATGAATCTCTCTGGGAATCTGCCTAGAAAGTTGGACAGATTGATATAGGCGGAAAGATCAAAAAGTCCAACTAATTATGTGAAAATGGAACCTTAGATATGTTTAAAAATAAAATTATTGAACTTAGTTTTATTTGAATCTAAAATGAAAAATGTAAGACTAAAATGATAGCAAAGAAATTGATGAAACTTTAAAAATTTCTTTCTGTTGCAAATGATGTAGAATTCTAAAAGATCTCTCTCGAGTTAAGATGCAAGATTATGTAAGTTTGGAAGTTAAAGTCATTTTTATCAACATTTATGTTTCAAATTTAGTCAGTAATTTTTTGTTATGAAATTTGAGAAAATCAACACTTTTCTACTTTGTTATACCTTCTCTCCCCCTACTCCCAAATTTTGTTTTATTTTATGATTATGCTGCTAAAGTCACCCTCTCCTTTAATTGTAATTTCCACAGTTGCTTAGTCTTAGTTCTATATTGAATGCTCATTGAAATCTATATCGGTCCTCATCTATATAAAATGCTATACTGATGCTCATTATCAGTCCTTTTATAATTTCCAATTTCTTTGTTTTGATTTCTCTCTTGGATGAATGCATAAATCACAGGAAATCCAGGTGATGGCATCAGAAGGCTACTTAGAAATCCACGTTCCCAGGCAGCTGAGACTTGTGGGGCCAAGAGCCTGGAAAGAATGAGGTGCAGAAAAGGAAGACCTACACTCAACAGTTTTCCTTAAGGCATTTACTAAGTTGTCAAGCTGCAAAGGATGAGAGGCTAAGATGAAAAAGTTTTGGCATTCTCACTGTGCCAATGGGAAAAATAAACTGGAGATCACAACCAGACGTGGAGGAGGGACCCTAATAAACACTCCAGATCATCAGTTGAGATCCCTGAAGAGCTAAATGTTAGAAATAAAGGCAAACCAGAGGCCAAAACCTTACGAAAACTGTGATGTGGCCTAGGTTAGCACAGTTCTTGATTTTATTAAAATAAAATGCCTATTTCACCTGTTCTCTAGAGGTTAGGGTGAGCTCAGTTTGGAGGAAGATATTTTCTGGAGCTTCTATTATTCTTCATTTGTATTTCATGTATCATTCATATATAATGTTAATCTCTTAATAAAAAATTGCCGTGTGTACCAAAAAACAGGATTTAGGGGACAAATTGTAAAAATAGGCTCATAGATGTGTCCCAGGTAGTGGAATTATCAAGCACAGATTTTATCATAACTGTGATTGAAAGAAAAATATATGACATGACAAGATGAAGAATTTCACCAGACGAAGAAATCTATTAGAAAAAAAAGAATCAAATGGAAATTCTAACACTAAAAATGTCTCAAAAAAATGAACAATCTATAATCTCTCTTAGAATTTGAGATCTGAATCAATCCTCTCTTGTATTTAATGGAAATCCCTTTTGTTCTATTTTAACCTATTTTCTATTTCTTTTTTCGGAGAGGTCATTCTTATCATTCTCTATGAAGAAGAATATAAATATTCTTCACTATATTTGAAGACAGTTACATTTCAGTGCAAAGCATATTAGACTTATGAAACTTCATTTTCTTATGAAAGAAAATTTAAAAATTCACATGATGTAATTGAACATATGGTTGAGAGGTATTTTTTTAAAAAATCGTCTTTAACATTGTTGAAGTAAATGCTAACATTTGGAAATTTTTGCTTCTCAAAAAGGGCCATCTTTCATTTGTGCAATTATATATTTTATTATTTTTTAAAGCCTAATTTTGAACATAAACATCGCTAAGTTGGTATAGTACCATATTTAGGAAACTTGCAAAGAAGTAAGAATTACAAATTCTAAATTTATTGAAAATCATACATAGATTCTTCTGGTGCCTGGTATATTTTTTCTGTGTAAAGACAAAAAATAAAAACCATGGCATAACACGGTAGTACCTGACTATTGATAACGTTGATATTTATATTCATCACAAAAGTATCTTTGACTACTTTTTTGTAATTCGTTTATTCAGACAACATTGACTGAATATCTACTATGGTACTGTCTTTGCTTTAGAGATATTTGAAATCTAGTGGTAGAAGCAGATATTTTTCATTTCAAAAAGGACAACAAAGGAGGTAAGTGTGAGTTTGAGCAGGACTACCTCGCCTTACTGAGGTTGAGTGTGAATCTTCACAGCGGAGGATGGTTGAAGGAGTCTAGAAGGTTAATGGAAGTCCACCAAGCAGAAAAGGGAGAGAACATGTACAAAGAGCAGAGCAATGGTGGTTTTATTTGTTTTAGCCTTTGTAAAGAATGCTAGACACAGTCACTCCTGCCTTCTAGGAAATAACAATTTAGGGGTCTTACAGAGTCCCTCGGGAATACATCCTCCCTCAGCTTTGCCTGTATTTGTTTTATAAAGATGGAGCTCAGATCCCCAGTCGTGGACCGACTGTGTGTGTACTCTCTAGCTCCTTTTTCCATGTCTGGTCCCAGAGTCTGTGCATAGACCTCATTATTCCCAGAGGCTCCTTCCCTATGCAGCTCGACTCAGGGATGAAGAAGCCTGGAGAGCAGACTCTTTCCTCCAACCTCAAGGTCCCCAGCGCTGAATCATACATACCTAGTAGTTAGGAAGATACCATGAAAAACTGCCAAAGGAAAAAAGAGTGAGGTGGTACAAACACAAGAACAGACGTTCTCAAACTTCAGTGTACATCAAAAACACCCAAATGGCTTATTAAAAGATTTTCAGGTCTCAGAGTTTCCAATATGGTAGGTCTGGAGTAAGGCTGAGGAGTTGTTTCCAGGGGCTGCTGATGCTGCTGGTCCGGGGAGCATGCTCAAACCACTGCCCTAGGCAAAGTCAATCTTCCTTATCTGTAAAAAGAAGGGGCTGAATTAAGCAACAAACAACAACAGTACGCTGATATTTCATCTAGGCTGATATTTAAAGATTTTGGTAATTCCTAAAAATTACATGATACTATTATGATTCAATTTGGTAAAGTAAGGTGTTACAGAATGGTAAGCCTTAATCAGTCTTGAGAGATGGGAAACAAAATGGCTAAACATTTAGAAGCTTTCAAATTAAAACCTTCTTAAAATAAAAGGAAATGATAATATAGATTACTTTGTGAAGAAAAAACCCAAATATACTTTTCCAGTTTAGTTTTCATTTGATCAGTATGTTCTTAATAAATAGAAATTTAGAAACAGAAACTCTAACAATGTGATTGGTAGCTATAATTGCTTTTAGATATCTAACCTCACTCAAGTTCATATTAAACAAATAATTATGCACTTATATATAGTATAGGATTGTGATTCTCAGTGCTGGCTGAATACTAGAAACACCTGAGAGAATCCAGATTAATGAATCTGTGGTCTGGGTATTGGCATTCTTTTTAAAACTTTCCAGGTATTTCTAATGTGTATCAAGGGTTGAGAATCACGGGTGTAGTCATTGAGCCAGGAGTAACCCCTATTTCGTGAGTTGAGATTTTACTAATTGTTTTCCAATGAAGCCCACATCCATTAATGTCTGTATGAGGGTTTTTCATTTTATGTGTCTTAATGAATCAAAATTCACCAACTTTGGTAAACAACAATTTGAAATAGTGCTGTGCTCCATGTATTGCCAGTTGGTACAGTAGTCATATTTTTATGTCTAATGAGTTTCATTATATATGCAGATTAGGAGCAAATTTTAAATATTGCAAGTCATGGCAATGGGAAAACCAAACAGCATGTTCCAGCAACATGACAAAAATGATGGAAGTTTTCAGAAACTTGCTGGCAGCAAATTCACTGCCAAAGCCGCAGATCATGTTAACGCCTTGTTGGCTGTCATCCTGTTAGTTAAATTGAAGGGAGCTTTTGATTAAGGGTACAGTCCAATCTAGATCAAAGTGGAAATGACTCTTGACACTTGGGTTCTTTGTAAGAAAGAGAAGTTTGATTAGTCACTCATAAACGTGACTGAGCACACTGAAGGACATAAATTACTCAGTGCAACAGCTCCCCATTTAGAATCATAGGAATTACAGGAGAAATTTTACCAGTTAATGGTTTGTGCCAGTTGCTAAATTCAAGATTTATTTTCCCAGATCCCCAGATTTAGGAAATACAAGTACAGAATGTCTAATTAAATGTAAAATTCATATAAAAACAATAAGTGATTTTTTAATATAATTAAATATTAAATATTACATAGGGTATGCTCATTCTAAAAAATTATTCATTTTTTATCTGAAATGCACATTTAATTCAACCTCCTGTATTTTATCTGGCAAGTTAAATCTTACTCCATCCTCCAAGGGGTTTTCAGCAGGACTAACAAGAAAAGAACTCTCTTGAAACTACTATCTTAGAACCATTAGATCTGACCCTCATTCACCACTCTATCCCCTTGTAAGTTATCATAACAGCAAAATACACTCCTCTGCTTTACTATTGTAAAGTTAGGAAAATGAAAGTACAGGAGAAATAGATGCACCCAATCCATCCGATGAACAGGGCTAAAAATCTCTTCTTAATTTTCCACTAAGTTTGTCCTGCAGATTTACCAAGATCTCCCAAAGCTTGACCTTCCCCTATTCTCTGAGTTTATAACCCTTTATGATTTCATCTTCTCTCTTTTCTTTCTCAGCCTGGATTCCATGATTCATCTTTTAAACCTAATTTTCAGCAACACTCTCAAGTTGTTGATTCTTATGGTCCATCTACACAGGGACGCTCCCTGGGGGAAAGAAGGAGTCATAATATTAGAAGGACCTGGGGAACTTTCTCTAACTAGACATGCCTGCTCTCCTTCCTGCCTCCGTGATAGAAAAGCCTGGTCCAGTGCTGATGGGTTTGAGAAAGTCATGCTGTTCCATTTAAGTCTTCATAGGGACAAAAACAATCTTCTATGTCTGGTTTGCCTTTTTGGAGGTGGTTGTTCCTAAGAAGATGGCAAAAGTGTCCCACTAGCAACTATGTAATTCTTTAGCTGTCCCTCCTTAGCTCTCATTACTTCCATTAAAAGGGAGTTATGTTGTATACTTGAAGCTCATATAATGTTATATGTCAATTATATCTCAATTTTAAAAAGAGGGGAGTTAGTTTTGCCTTCTATTATCTCACTGGTCACACTTGCCTGCATTCAGAGTACTTGCCACAAATCATGTGATGCTTCCAGACATCTTGGGGCTGGCTGCATGCATTCCATAAGCAGGGAGTTGCTGAGGCCTGTGCAGGTGGTCACTCCAGACCAAACAGTGACATGAAACAGGTGTAAAGTCCCTCTAGCGCCAGCTAACAGGTTCAAAATCATGGCCACAGAATAAAAAGTGGAGACTCTCCAGCTTCACAACCTCCCTCTAGACCAAACCCAAATTATCGTCGGTTCAGCTTTGGACACACATTTACAATGAAAAGTATATTGCAAATTGCTGCTTGTTTTTAATGTCAGGACTTTTTTTTCACTCCTTTGACAGTGGAAATTTTTTGTAAACATGCAAAAGGTAAAACAGTCCAAAAACTAAGTTAACCATCCAAACCATGTATTTTATTGGATACTTTATGTTATTTACTTGTGTTTATTGCATGTAACTGTTCCTGTCTTTGTGACATGTGAAATTCATTTACTCTTAGTTGAGCTAAAAGCAGTTTGAAGCTCAAAGGAATGACATTTGGCTGTGCTTGTCAGACAAGCTAGTTGATTATGTAAAAACCCTTAGTTTGAATGCAGAGTTTTCTCCTGGGAGGAGCAAAAGGAATGATTGAAATCACTGTCATCTTTCAATCATGGAGTTGGTCATTTGGACATAGACAAACTTACCAGGAATTCCTGAGCAGTAGTTTGCAAACGCCCAGAGTGGAGCAGTGCAGGCCTGCGGGCTGGGATGGGCTGGCTAATCCTTGGACATGTGAAAGGTTAGCAGAGAGGTTCAGTGAGCGCCCCCAGCAAGCTGGACTTTCTCTCTTTGGAAAGCGGGCTTCTGTCTTGTGGTATTGTTGACGCCATGCCAAAAACACCTCATTACTGTGGCGTGATTGAGGTCATGCCTCAAGTCACTTAATTTCAGTCCCTGGTTTCCATTGAAAAGTATAACACCTTCAGTAAGTTGTCTTGAGGAGGAAAAATCCTGTTTCAGCTCTCCTTTCCACAGAGCCCGACTGCCACGCCTGCACGCCAGGGTAATTGTTCGTCTGTCTGCAGCGGCTTACGGCAGCCCAGGTGGTAATAACGCTGACACTCGGAGGTCAGAACTTCCCCTCCAGGTGTGTGACAGAATCTCTGACAGAAACAGCAGCACCATACAAGAGGGATGGGTCCTCGCAAGTGGATCTGGCTGAGGGGCCTCCAGGCACTTCTTTCGCTGTACATGAAGTTGAACAGTGAGCTTCCTGGAAGAGACATGGAGGCAGTTATGTGAAATATGGGCTCTGTTGTTCCCAGAGCAGTTTGCAAAGCTGTAGAAATGAAAGAAAGTGCTGCTTTAGCTTAGTGGTCCTTGTCCCAAACAGGATACAAATGAGCCCTCCTAAATGGCCCACGAATATTTGTCATTGGTGCTGGGGGATGTGATGATGGCAGAGGGACACATGGGGCTGCTTGGACCACAAACACAGGCTAAGCCAGCAAGCTGCCCATGAGTGTATGTGTGTTTCAAAATGAGTCTCACCAGGAATGGATCTTTGAAAACTGATCTTGATCTTGGAAAAAAATTCTCTTACAGGAAGACACTTGAGTCTAATTTGATTAGTTGTTTGAGGCTGGTAAGGGCAACAATATTATGGGGAAAATTAATGGAAGGAAGTTTCATTTAAATACCTATTAACTAGAGAGTGGCTCCAAAAATCTCTAATCTACTAATTTTAGGGTATGAGTATAAAGTGGGACTACAAAATTCTTTATCTCTTTGAAAAGATTTCTCTCTTTCTCAGGTACACATACGCACCATTGTATATGGTAAATATATATATTTACTATTATCCATATAAACAGCATTGGAAACTAAGGGATAGAGAAAAAATTCTGTGTTGCTGATGCAAAGTAAGTCTTGTAAGAGTGATTTGACAAGAGTCAGATGTGTCAGTTTGCCACAAGAAACCAATAAAGACGTCAAACTATGTTATTTATAGTTTAGTACAGCATTCTTTAACATGTATTTATGTGATCTTCTGTCTTTTGGTGAAGTTTTACAATGTACAATCATGAATTTGTTTCCTAAAATCTATGGATGAGTGTATACACACACACAAGGCACTGTTTACAGTGGGGTCATGGATTATGTTGAGATCAGGTTCTAAAGTCAACAAGTAATGCAGAAATCATGAATTATAAACTTAGCCCTGGAAAGCTTTGAAGTCACTCACAAAAACAAGATGTACAATTTTTCTTTTATGGTAATACTTGTGCATACTGAAGTTTAAGTGTGCATAGAATGAGCTGGACTGAAGAAAGGACAAATCTAAAATCTTCACGCTGATGTTTGCATATTCAAACCATTCTACTTGACATGGATAGCAGGCATCAAAAACAGCTTTCACGTCCCTAGAGGGATGAAGGGTGGATGATTTGAAGGGGTTTCTGCTTTCTGGCAGAGTTCATTCCATTTTGTCTTAATAGTAGCCTTCTGTACCCCTAATAAATCTTTCTTTTAGTTTTTAAGGATGAGGATTAAAAAAGATAATGGCATCTCCACTCATGGGGGTTGGATTTCAAAGTCTTTGCAAAAGGTAAAGCAGTCTATGATACAATTCTACTTTATTTTGAGAAAATACACTTTTGGTTGAGTCGGTTTCACTTTGGAAGTCGTTTTCTTTACACGGTGTTTATCCCCACATGTTGTTTTTCTTCTGGTTCGTAGAAAGAAGATGAGTTTCATCTCCTTCAGTTAATAACGGTTAATTGGTTGTTTTACCATATTTATCATAAAATTGATTTTTATAGATAGTGATAACCATTTCAGTCTCCCTTCTTACAATTCCTTTTGCATGTGTGGTATGTTTTGATGTATGTGTGTGGTAAGTGTTTGAGTGTATCAAGACATCTTGTACAAACTTCTATCAAAGCTTGAGTGTGAGGGGGAGATACAGACATGTCTGGAATTTCCTACGCCCTATAGGAGTTGGGCCAGAGGAAGCCTCAGGATAGGAAGACAAAGGAACTTTGTGTGAAAATTCAACCTGCAAGAGGAAGGAGTCTGGCCCAGGGAACTTGGCCCAGTAAGACAGGCTTAATTGTGGTGGCAGCGAGGACCAATCTAAGGATAGCATGGTATTTTTCACTCAGCTCTGTCTCCTAGTTCAACCCTTGGTGAAATCTTTCCTGACTCCTCTAGAGAGCAGGGTGGGCTGTTTTACTAGAAACTCTGTAACAGACTGTGGCCCAAATGGCACTGCCTTGGTCAACCCTGTGACAGGGGACAACTCAAAAAACAGAATGGAACAGAAGCTGTGACCATTTGGCACCATGATGCCTGACACAACAGCCAAAGTACCAGCAGGATCAGAATTATTTATGAGTGCATGTGAGACCGTGTCTGGGGACTCTCAGAAATTGGTGAGTGCACAAAGCAGAGAAATTGGAATTATTACTGTTAATGTGACTACATCTGTACCCACAGGCTGGTGAAACTGAGAGAAATTCTATTTTAACCTCTACCATTATATGTCACAAGGAATGGTAATTATTTGTTTACACATCTGCTCCCCTACTAGGCTCTAAGGCCCTTCAGGCCAGGGGCTGTATTTTATTCATCTTTGTTTTTCTAGAGTCTAACCTTTGCCCTGGTACATAATAAATGCTCATTAAGTGGTGGTTTGGTTTTTTTTGGATAAGAGAGTAAGTTTTGCGTTTGTATTTGTTGATGCTTATAGGAATAACTATCTGAGATATAAAACTATTAAGTGAGGAAGAGGAGAAGGCTGAATTTTGACTTTGTTCCCACCATTGTAGCATCTTCCTTCACAGGCTATTGGCATGAAAGTGAATAAAGTTGCTGGTACAGCTTTCTGCCCGAGAGGAGAATGCTGACTTGGAGTTTGGGCAAGGAACCTCAAAATCTCCCATTAGATTAGGGCAGTCATGTTTTTATACAGAGGTTGGATAAAGGAGAAAAGAGTATTTCAGCCAGAGGCTTTGAACGGCTGACAATGAGTGTAGCACAATATAAGCCTCAGTTTATTGTGTCTGAATGAATGCATTGGCATTTCTAGACTGTAGCCTATACATCTGCTTTACTGGGAGGAGGGGACAAGTGAGGAAGCCGGAGAGGAGGGATTAGGGTTGTAAAAATAGAACCAGTGTGAGAGACTGAAGAAAGGGATGTTAGCAGTGACCCGGCTCAGCCACTTATGCAGCTCTGCCACATTCCTCAGAACAAACAGCTATTAAAATCCAAGTGCACAAAGCCTGTAGCGGGCTTAGTAATGACAAGCACTGTCAGCACACTATAATTAACATGGGGTGGTATAATTGATAAGGAATGCACTATACAGTTTAACGCCAACACAGAGGGGGAATATGTGTTAGCCTGCAGAATCAAAAGTAGCCTTACCCCTTGACGCAAGCATCTTTCTTTCCAAAGGCACTTTAATTTATTTTTTAACTCACAAAAGGCTTTGTTACACTGAGTTAGCTCTGTGCAAGGCACGAGTGAGCCTTGGAGGTGACCCTTCACCTCCCCTCCCCCTCCAATATTAATCAAGAAGGAAAGTCTCAGCAGACTGTCTTTACTGTACATAATTAAGCAGTTCGGAATGCTCGGTGAAACTCAAATGGGATGGCACGGAGCCTGGTAATATGACAGTTAATGGGATGAGACTAGCACTTACTCTGCCTCTATAATAAGCAAAGGCTTTTTGCTTTCCAACTGAGGACAGGAAGAGAAGGAAGCAGTCACAAAAGATAACAACAATGGCAACATGGGTTGTTGGGCACCTCTCTCTACCTTTTATGATGGTCTCCAAAAAGGAAAGTGTGCCCTAACTGGAAGAAATTGCCTCTTAATTATCCTCGTTCAGTGGCTGTAATAAGCAAAGGCTTTTACTTCTGCATAGCCACGGATTGGTGTGAGAAGCATTCCCAGAAAATAGCTCTAATGGGAAGGTTTATACCTCTTTACTCTTCTTTCTGCCTCCTGCAAGCCTTTAAGCTAGCCGAAAGATTGCCTTACTCCTACCTCCTCAGTGATGAGGATGTTTAAGAAAATGATGTGTTATTTTGCTTTTAGGGGATAGTCAACAAAAGTATGTTGTAAAGAACCATTTGCTAGGTCTGTGGCTTTCCTCTGTTGATCTACACACACAAAAATAGCATCTCTTTCCTTCCCTGAAAGAAAGAAACTGGGTGAAATTACCTTTGAAGCAAGAAAAATACAGTGGCAGAAATCAATGGTTAGTTTTAGCTAGATAATCTTGGTATCACAAATTAAAAATGCTCGTTGGCTTTGTCCATTGAGCAGCTGGGTGAAAAAACATCTCTTTGTGCTGTGTGAGCTGTGGGAATAACTGCATGATGCAGTCATTAAATGATCCTGCAAAAGAGAAAACATGTCAGACATTCATCTGAGAGGCAACCGGGCAGCAACAGGAATCTGTCCTCTTGTGTTATGAGACATCCCTGGGATGCAGAAATCTAAAGGAACAAACCAGCACTGTACTTCAGGAACGAGTCCAAGCGACTACTCTGAATCACTTAGAATGTAATTGTCTATGGAGAGATACTGAAAAGGGATCTCTTACTATTATGGTTTCCAGAGAGGAAGGCGGATGGTGACCTGATACACTAGGATTTGCAGAAACCTGAGATTCAGAGTTTGGGTTGGTATTTTGGACTCCGCTGCTGACCTTCTGCGCTTCCTTTAGAGAGTGCCTTGATTTCCTGAAGAATAAACAAGAAAAACCTCCTTCAGTGATTCGAGGTTTTCAAATGCAAGGGAGTCATCAGAAGCCCGCCTGATCAGCATCCAGAATTTTCTTTCTTTGGGGATTGTGTTCTAAGATTAGAGATAGCATTTGGCTCCTGAGAGTGTGTTCTCCGGGTTTAGCTGGGAATGCAGGTGTTTTGCTTGAGAAACTGGGGCTGGAAACAGTGAGAAACACTCTGTTTTTGAAAGGTAACAATTTGGAGCACTGAAAACCTTCACTTCCTTTTCCATAAGGATGAACAGAAGTCCTTTCATTCACATCCATCATATTTTATTTCAGATTCAGAAATCTTTTAATTTCAGCAGAAATCTCAGCATATGTTATCTTGCTCCAGAACAGCAAATGGTGGCTTAAAATGTATTCATGCATTTCAAATGCTTGCTCTCAAAACAATGTATATTTCTACTCGTATGACACATACTTCAGCATTTTTATAGGCTTTTTTTTCCTTCTTCTTCTTTCCGTTGCTGTAAACCATGCAGGCACGAAGCAAATGTAAAGAGAGAATTCAAGAACATTTTGTAATTCTTGAAAGGTTAATTGCACTATTTATAGACCGAACTGTAAAGCAAAAACCCTCAGCATGACCCTTCAGGGTCACCGTAGTAATAGCAACCTCAATGGAGCCCTGACCAGTCATGAATTACTGTCTGTGATACCGAGAATGCTGACAGTTCAATCACAGCACCGTTTCAATAGAGAACTCCATATATTTAAAGCGCTGATACTGTTTTCCCTCTAAATGACAGCCTTGACAGATGGGCCAAAAGCACTGCAGACGTTTGAACAAGGAAATAGAGAGGGAGCCTGCTGGAAGCTGGGCTTCATGCAGCCAGCCGAGAATGATGAATAGAGTGTGATTGTGTCTGACAGGTAGTAATATAACTATTCATTCACCACAGAACACCTGGAGCACACTATATTAAATGGTACAAGACGGAGAGATTCTGTGACAAGAATAGGAAGTGTGAATCCCAGGCTGAGTTTAGGTACAGCAATATAAAAGGTCAGGGGTCAAGCAATATAAACTGCCTTGGAGCAGGCTGTAATTAAATTATTTGCTTACTAAAGTGTTTCAAATGTTTTGCTAACATGTTGCCAGGATCATTACTTCAGCATGTCTGAACACCTCAAATAAAAGCAGTTTCTCCCTCTCTCTCTTTTACTCTCTTTCCCTCCCTGACAACTCTGGTTATTTCTTTTCTCATCTGAAGTCTCTTTTTCTCTTTCTGCTGGTATTGCTACTGCTCCAAATAATAGTCTGAGAAAAGTCAAGAGAAAGGTTGACTGGCCAGAGGGCCATCAGCTTGGTAAAGGCAGCCCCTGCTGACCCCAGTGCATGGAGGCGAGTCATTGTCAGTGACATGACTGGTGGACATTCTCCCAGATACGAAGCGGGAACTGCAGAGGTAACAGAGGGAGAAGGCTGTGTCTGCAAATCTTAGCTTTTTGCTCCTGAAGTCAGCAAAAACAGAGATGCTGTTGACCGGTAGAGGAATTGTTTTCAAAGCAAAGGGCGAGGATGGGATGGAGGGTGTCAAGAGAGTAGGATTGTTCCTCAGAACATGCGACCTCTTCTACAACCTTCCACTGCACCCACGGCTAAATATTTCTATACCTGCTTTAGTATTACTTGCTAATGACCATGTCTGACTATCACATTCTGAAAGCTGGATTCCCAGGAAGTGTTGTATCATACCGCAAGATTGAGCAGACTCTCAAATTTGGCATTTTAACTTTACCTATGTGTGAGTGTATTGTACGATAATGCGTATATACAGAAAGAACGTAAAATGTCAGAATTCAGATAGTGCTCTATTTTATGATGTCTGTGTGTGAGAGTAGATCTATGCATATTCTGTAATTAGAGTCCCCCTAATGAACAAGGAGCCTGTATTGGACCCTTGCTTGTTTCCACGATCCTTGGGAAAGGAAACACTTGGTGGTGGCTTTTACATGGAGAATGTTCATCAGCTGCCACCTCAAATTAGTTTTGCTTGTCACTTTCTTTATTCACGGGCTCCTGTGATGGCCAGGAAGGTTACAGTGCTGCCATTGCTGTGCTATTTGGAGGGTCCCTCTGGGAGCTGAGATGCTGGTCACTTTTGTCTTTTCACATTCCATTTTCTCTTGTCTTTGTGGCTGATTTGGCTGGTATGAAGATGACTCCCTGACAGCAGGGTCACTGCCTATGGAGAAAGCTCTGTGTACCCGACTTCACCATTTCAGATTTTCCTTTCTCATGAAAATCACATTTTTAATAGGTGCAGGTCTCTTTTCCCAGACTGCTGCAGTGTGAAACCATGGGTTTGACACTTAGAGAAGGATTTTGCATGTGACCTCTCTGATTAGCTATGGAAGACAAAATCTGGTTAAAAGTCCCCCCACCTCCCCAACCCCAGTAGGCCCTGCTGTTTGCCTCCTTCACACTCTTCTCCAACTGGTATTGCTCAGCTGCTTTTGAAATACTATTGGCTATTATTTATGGCATATCTATTTCTGTATCTTTATCTATATCTGCAAATCTCCATCTATTTTATTTATCTCATCTCATGAGAGAATATTTAACAGCTGTTGGCCCTATACTGGCCTCAGAAGAATGAGTTTTGGAGAACTGGGCAAAGGTGCAAAATCCTATTTGGCAAGTCTCTTAAGAGACCCCAAAAGAAAACTTACAATAAAACTTCTCATTTTTTTCACCTCTCAGTAACGTTTCTCCATCTCATTAGTCTTCTTTGTGGGCATTTAGTGCATATATTTTTTATAAGCATAAAACCAAATGTTTCTCCAAATGCTGCCTCTCTGCCTTCTTTTTAAATGAACTCTGCTGTATGTGCAGAATTGAGCACAGTCATTGTGTGGCCTTGTATCTAATGCATATCCTTTTTCACTCTAGTTGAGAGCCTGCACAATGCTTAATGCTGCCAATAAGGGGGAAGGGACTGTTTTGCAAAATAAGCAAATTGGATTATCCAGTGTGTAAATAAGCACTCAGTCTTTTTTCCCATGTAAATCAGGAAAAGCAATTTACTTGTGCAGAAAAAAACCACTGCTCACACCTCACACCTCCCCCATCTTAGCTGGCATTGGGAGTTCGTTATAGGTGAGGAAAAGGAATTTGTTAGCACCTATATGGCTGGAGACAGTAATTAACTAATTTACTTCCATTTTTCTGCAGTATAAACATAGGTACTATGAAAAATATACTTTGGAATAACCCGAAGTCTTCTGTGTTGTATTCATATTAAGACAATGAAATGAACAACTGGGTTTCTAGATTCTTCAAGCTCCATTAAAGAAATAAACTATATGCAGATTTGCCCAATAATTTGTGATTAGTGAGAGTCAGGCTTGTGCATCACAAAGACGAATCAAATCTGCTTCTTTTAAGAAACAATGGGTCAAGGTTGCCATGGTGTAAATTGGGCATTATTTGAAATGAGAGACGACATCACTTCATTTGTGGGTTGAATAAAATTGCTAATTTTTAAGAACTGGTTTCATCTTATTAGAGTAAACCAGAAATGTAGTCAAAATTAATGTTAGTAATTTAATAGTCTTGGACACCACGCTGATTAGGGCTCCTTTAATCATTGCTAAGAAGGTGGAATTACAGAATAGAAGAGCTAAAAGAAACTTACCAGTCATTTTGTCCTATTCTTTTTCTAAACATGAAGTGGCAAAGCTCAGAATGCTACATAGTGATTGGACAGAGCGAGCACCCAGGTCGGCCACATCTCTACTGAGGGCCTGTTCCACTCACTGCAGCCAGAAAGAGGTGAGGCATAAAATACCAAACTATTCAGAGAACTGTCACACAGAACTGCTAGAGATTATGTGATAGAAGATTATAATGTTTAGGAGTTTGTTTAAAATATAGAACGAGCATACATAGATTATGATTCATACTTCTTCTTACTTGTTTTCTCTTTTAACCGAATCAAAGATGGGCATTTGTTTTTCATTCTTTCTGTTCCTCCATCCCATTAGTTTAGCTGTCATTCCTGGGTAGCAAAGCATGGAAAAATAGGAAGAAAAATGTTAAAAGGTCTTTTAAGAGGCAAACTGAAGTTTCTAAATAGATTGTCTTCAAAAAAGAAGAAAAGAGAGCCTGGGGTAGACGTATAACGTGTTAATCTTTGTCTTCTTGTTTCCAGTACATGGCTAACTTGGTTAGGTTTTCTAATCTCCGTGGCAGGAATTAACATAGGTGCTGCCCATGGCTGCTATATCTAAGTATGCTGCACATGAAGGCAGTTATGAACGCTTCCTGGCCACCTCCATCATTGTGCTGATCCTTAAGTTTGATGTCTCGAGCAGTATGTGTAACCAAAGATTATGATTGGTGCACACATTCTGAAGGAAGTGGTATGTGTAGTCTTCCCTGCACCAAGACAGCAGCCTCTGAAGCAAACCGCAGTGTCCTTGGGCAGAATGAAGTGAGGACTATCAAAACAAACTGAGCAGACAGCCAATAAAAAGGCAAAATCGCATCTTCCCATAGTTTCAAGTTATGGGGGCAAATTATAGGGGATAAACTAAAAAAATAAAACCAGCTTAAGGCGGCCTTTTGCTTAATGTTGTATTTTAAAGTGCAAATGGCATGTTTGTAATGGGGGAGAGGAAGGTGGGGGGAAAAAAACTGGTAAAAGAGCATTATGTTAAAGCCTGCAGGTAAATATTAGGCTTGAAGATAACAAGCTGCATTTTGGAAAAGTGTTATTGATTGGAATTTTCTCTGCAAGTACCATTTTAGGCCACATCTATAGGATTTATTCCATACAATAGGGGCTTGCAGTCACCGTGTCCGGATCCGCCTTGCTTGGGCATCAGACTTCAATTAGATAATGACCATGGCAGGGAGTGAATAGCCGGAGAGTCATTCATCTTCCTCTGTACATGACATAGTGTAACGGGTGTTTCTGACGATCCGTGCACATTGAATTAGGTCATTGCTGAGTTTGTCGGCCTTTGAGAGTCTGTGCATTTACATGTGATGACTTCACCACCCCCTTCCTTTTCCCTCTCCCTCCTCTCAGGCAGCATCTATTGTTCCAGAGCCCATATTGTAGTGGGATCTGAATTTATGTCCGTGGATTATAAGCAAGGGACACCACCACAGTCCATAATCAGCTCATTAGCATGCTGCTCACGTGAGCCAGTGTGAGCACAATTTTCAATGGCCTAATGTGACAGGTAATCATAAATTAGTATTTGCTTTAAAACAACAGCAGAGTACACAGCCTGCATGCTTAAGGAGAATGACTCAGTAAGTAGTACAGCTCTATAATGAAGTGGGAGCTCATTAAACAGATGCTATCTACTTCACTGAGCTGCACAAGCAGCAAACAAACCAAATGGAAATGTTTCAACAGAACACTGCAGTCAACCAGGACAAGTTCAGGTTCATTAGCTGTGGCACCATCTACAGGAATTAGTCACAGTAATAATTAAATAGTTGCTTGGTAATTTATCATTTTACATTTGTTACTACATTTGCATAATGTGTTGTATTTTTCCCCCCTCCACATCTCTGGTTGCATTAAAATGCCCTCATCTGTGTGTAAAAACTGAAAATTGTATGATAAAAAAAAAGACATCAGAAGTGGTCTGAATTTGGCAGCTGGTTGGCGATAATGTTGTTTGCTTCAAATATTTAAGCTGTGTTTCTATTATAGTATTGTGTTATTTTAACAGGCTGCACTTAGGAGCCCATCCTGGGAGGAGCTAAGGACCCAGACTTGTCTTTAAGCAACTAGGTGGTGAGCTGGGTGAAATAAGAGTTCAGAAGCCAATATTGCTAAATTAGCTTGCTGTTAGAAAGAGCTCGGCATGCAACTCTGTAATTTCAATGTCCAAAAATAACAAAAAAGCCATGGAGTGAGACTTCATGTCATACAGAGGTTGGGAATAACTTCTCTGTGGATTGCTGGGCCTGTGTTGGGATGATCTGTGCTTCTTGAGAAACAGAGTCATGTGGTCCCTCTTGTGAAGCACAGTCACTTAAAGCCAGTAGAAAGCACCAAATTTAGCTAGTTAGAGAAGAATTTAGTTTTTTTTCTTGCTGAGGAAGATTTGCCCCGAGCTAACATCTGTGCCAATCCTCCACTATTTTGTATGTGAGCTGCTGCCACAGCATGGTGCTGATGAGTGGTGTAAGTCTGTGCCTGGAGAACAGAACCCAGGCTGCTTGAAGCAGAGTGCACTGAACTTAATTAACCACTAGGCCACTGGACTGGCCCAGAATTTAGGTTTTTTAGAGGGAATTACTGAAAGCTGTGGTGATCAGCTTGAAAATGTCCGTGAAGCCACACAATTCAGGAGGCAGGGCATGGGGAGATTGTTCGGGAGTGGAGATGGGGTGGAGAGAGCCAAATTAAAACTGGAGGGAGAGACACTGTTCCTTGCAGTATATTGTGGCTGTCTTTGGGCTGCTTGATGATGGGTGATAAATTATTCAGTGGAACGACACAGAACAAGGACAATTTTTCAGGGTTTTAATTAATTATCACTTATTGTTATTGATATGAGGTCCCTTTATAATGTAAAACAAATCATTGAATGCTGTCTTTGTATTCTCTTTCTTTCTCAGGGAACTTTGGTTTCAGTAGCAGCCTAGAAAGTGTGTTGTGGAAAGTAAGGGTAATCTTGAAAAGCTAGGGCTCTGGGCCCTGAGAGAAACCAAGAGCGAGACAAGCACCAAAGGCAAATTTTACTTGTTCGCTTATGTTTGGTCAAAGTTGGAGTACAGCCAGAGAGTATATTCCTTTCTCCTCTCTTCATCTTTGTTGTGACCATTTGGAAACCTAATGTTTTTAGCAGTGCAAACTAATTAGATAATTCTGAGATTTTAAAATCTTCATGTGAGTGTATGTGGGTAAAATCTACCTTCTTGATGTGCTGAGAGAGAAGGTGAAGATATTCAGAAAGCATTAGTGGCCAATTAAAAATGAAGATGCGTAAACTGAGGAGAGATGAGAAGCACATTATGTTTATGACAGAACAAACAGGCAGAGTAAACTGCCATTCGGTGTGTTGGCAAGGGCCATTAGAGCTTTCTCAGGAAATCAAAACATACGCCTCATTGTAAAGAGTCTCAGAATATACATATTGCCTCTGTTCTGTCAGTAAATTTAGGGTATTACAACATTCATTTTTAAAAATGTTTAAAAATTCACTGTAGCGGTCATTCAAACATTTTATCTGTTCAACAGCATCTTTTTGTTCCAGGAATTCTCCCTCCTTTGTCCAGGGAGGCTAAAAAAGCACATGGCCCCATATCCCAAGCCCCAGGAGTGGGCATGCTCCCTGGGCTGGCCACCAGAGTCCTCCATTCCCCTGACCACAGCAACTCGGCAGGTTTGGCCGCGCGAACCAACAGGCCAATTAGAACCTTTCCTGAGAATTTTGCTGGACTATTGGAAAGAACACCATATTTCCTTGGGGATTGCTAGCTATAAAGTTTTAAGCTGCCATTGGCTATCCTTGACTCCAAGCAGAAAGAGCTAGTCTAAGAATTAATCCAATCTGGAGAAAAACCAAAAAAAAGAGACAGAGAAGTAAGAGTGAGCCAATGTTTTCCCCTCTTGCTTAAGTTTTTTTCTGCTTTATCTCCCCAAACCCCCCCTGTACATAGTTGTATATCTTAGTTGCAGGTCCTTCTAGTTGTGGGATGTGGGACGCTGCCTTAACGTGGCCTGACGAGCGGTGCCATGTCCGCGCCCAGGATCCGAACCCTGGGCCGCCGCAGCGGAACGCGCGAACTTAACCACTCGGCCACGGAGCCGGCCCCTGCTTAAGCCATTTTGACTGTTTTCTAGGACGTGTAACTGGAAGAGTCCGGCATAACACACTTACCCACACCTTCATTTTATGGGGGAAACTGAGGTACAATTGATGGATTGTCTATTAACTTGTAGCCCAGTTTCTTTTTCTCTTGTATCCAAATCAACATATTTTAGATTAGTTCTGTGATCTGAATGAATCTTTGTAAGTAATTAGTGGTTGCTTATAATATTGAATAATTCTACTTAGTATTATGGTAATAGCAGTCAGTAAAAATATCTATAATAATTGTACTAAATAAGATGTAGTATTTGAAGAAACACTTTGTTGGGTTCATTTTTGGAAAACCAAATCTTTCCTACCCTTAGCTCAAACTCGTTTTCAATGCCTCCAAACTGGATTCTGCAGTTGTTATACCATCTTTGTCTCCTTAACTTCTCAGTATGGTGAACTCGGCTCAAAACTGTCTTCCTCAGGAAAACTTCCCCAACTCCACAGCCTTGGGGAGCCAGTCCACCTGTTGTATGGTTCATCATTTCCTTCAGCGCTCTTATCACACTTGTTGCTTTACATTCTTTCCCCTGTGTTTATTTGACTAATGTCAGTTTCCTGCATCACTAGACTTAAGCTGTTTGAGAAATATATTTGGTCTTTCTCCCTGGTTCCTGGTGTGGAGATACTAATACCCTTGGAATTTTCTGAGTGTCTTTTGTTCTTCATCAAGAGGTTCCTTTGACCATACCTGAGCTATGTTAATGAGGTGGCTTAAGGTGGAGTCCCTAAATAGTCTCCGGATGGGGCTGGTCACCAGAAAGTCTAAGTGATTAGACGGTTGGAACTTCAGCCCCATCCACTCACCTCCGTGAAGGAGAGGAGGGACCTGAAGATTAAGCTCTGTAAAAGCTCTTGAACAATGAGATTTTATAAATTTCTGAGTTGACAAACACATCCACGTGCCAGGAGGGTGGTGCACCTCAACTTCACAGAGACAGAAGCTCCTGTGCTTGGGACCTTTCCAGGCCTTGCTTCCCGTACCTCTTCATCTGGCTGTTCATTGTATCCTTTACAATAAACCAGTAAGCATGAGTAAAATATTTTCCTAAGTTCTGTGAGCCATTCTGGCAAATTATTGAACCTTAGGAGGGGGTTCTGGGAACCCCCAATTTATAGCCAATTAGTCAGAAGGTGGCCCAGTACTCGTGACTGGCATCTAAAGTGAGAGCAGTGTTGTGGGACTGAGTCCTTAAACTGTGGTGTCTGGGCTAACTCTGGGTAGTGTCAGAATTGAATTGAATTGTTGGACACCTGGTTGGTGTCCGAGAATTGGGGAATTGGTTGGTGTCAGAGTAAACACTCCCTTTAATAGCCGGATCACATAGAATTTCTAGATAAAATTCAAGAAGCTGCAATTGATCTTTTTAAAAACAAATTTTACATTTCTCAAAGTGATTCAGTTTGGTTAATAACTGCATTGTGACAGTGTTGTTCTTATGAATGCCAAAGTTTGGCTAATATGCAACTTATGAGATACTAATGGGCAATGTCAGTGGTATTTAACTAATAATAGTTGCTGTGAGATGGATCAGGTATCATTTCAGAAGCAATAAGCCTTGGAGAATGCTACTAAATCAGCTTCAGGCTGGGTGAATATTCTAGGAAACAGAATTGGCCTTGATTTGAGTATTTTATCAGTGAATTTTTGAAAAGGCCAATTCAAATAACTCACCTTTGCTTCCTAAGCAATATATATAAGGTTACTTGAATTAGAGCTAAAGAATAACTTATTTTGAATGAAATTTTGATTGAAAGAACAGGCAAGGGGTTTGGAAGACCTGAAATGTGTTTCCAACTTAGGCTTAGTTTTGGCAATCTTGTAATTCTCAGTTTCCCGTATTGCCTTCCTATCACTTCCTATAACTTCAGGGATGTTAGGAAAATAAGTTGACCTTTAGCAAAAAAGTTTAACTTAAAATTAAAGATAATCAGCAACTACAGGGTGTTTTATTCTCTGTGCATCGGTCTCTGCCACCCAAGGAGAACTATGCACTGGGAGACCAGAAGTTAACTTCGAACCAGACTCTAAAAATGTAACTGGGGGCCATAACATTCCTCTTCCACCTTACTTGGAGATGTTGCTTCTGAGGACATTCCAATGACTGTCATATTGAATCAACACCTCGATTAAGTCCCTTTTCTATCCCTAGTTCAGGACTTTTGAATCATAAGGTGGGATAGGACAACATCAAGGGGCATTTCAGGGCAATATGTGTCGTGATGGGAGTAGTGAATTGGCACTTGAAAAATAGGGAATTAAATTGAATGCTAATTGACTCTGAAGCACAGCACTGCTTGTACTGCATAGAATCAAATAACATTTTATCTGAAAGGCCGGCATCTCCCAGTCCCTGCCAAGTTTCCTTAGCATTAATTTTGAGGCCCATTTGAGACCATAACAGAGAGCACTAGAGCAATGGTCCCGATTAATATCTTGAACAGTTGTGTGACTGTAAGGATGGAAATGCCTTCATCATTCTTGGTCTGGTTACATGTTTTCATTTTTAATCATCTGTAAATGCTTTTTTTCCCATAGAAACTACATTTATTGGTCTCATAAAAGGTATATAATATGGTGATAATACCACTTTTGACAGATCCCAACTTTCTAAATAGCTGACATTTAATCTATAGGCTGTGAATTGAGTCATCATTGCCAAATATAAATCAGCAAATTGAAGGCAGGCAGAGCACCTTTAACTCGTCAGTAAGTAGCACTGAACCGGGGCCCCATTTAATTTTCATTTGAGGGAAAAAATGTTTTCATGGTAGAATTTGCGTGAGTACTTTATAAACTTTTCTAGACCAGGAATTTTGGAAGAAGGCAGCAGATTTGACGTCATTAAATATATTCGGTAATCAGTCAAGTACTTTACAGGTCTGAAGCTACTTCCTACTTAGAAACCTGGTTCTACTTTTATGATAGAAATTCATGAAAAAAAGGTCTGCACATGCAGTATGCTGGTTCACGTCTAGCAATGCATTTCAAAATATGAACAAATTTGTGTACAAGAGAAGCCATTATTGACCGCAATTTCTTGTCTGCCATCTGTAATGTGTTCCTGATGCTTCAACACAGCAATCACCTTTACCTACAATTTGCCTAGTACCTAGCATATTTTTTCATAAGTGCAACATCTGTTTGGTAACCTGGTGATATACTTCTCTATTTTCCCACGTATTGAACTTGCTTAGTAGTTTGAAAAATTTGCAGTGATGATTATTTGGATGTGATCAATTTTATATTACTCAGATATGATGCCTATGCAAGCAGTTTGAATTCCAGATTCTCTCAATTACATTCGTTATGATTATGGATTTGCCTAATTTGATACTTTTACTTTGAGACCATGTGGAAAAATAACTAGGAAGCCAATGCTGTTTGACACTTACCCTCCAGTGAATTATTAGTATAGAATGATATCAATAACAACTCTAAAAGTAGCTAAGATAATTCTGTTTATTGAAATCATGTGTTTGTCCTCACATTAAACCATCTCACTTGTTCGAGGTTGACATTTCGCTTCATTTGAATTATATGTATTATAGGCAACTGCATTTTTGAGCTAGCCAGCAATATATAACTTCTTTGCTTTGATATCATATTACTGCTCTCTCTGTTTACTTTTGGAGGGTGACTTATATGCGAATATATTCCAGGAGAAAATCAATGTCTCCATTTCTTTAGCCAAGTTTTGTAATGCCAAGTCTTATTCCTAAAAGAAGCCATGAATTAACTGATGTCCTAAGAAAGCAGATGGAGCTTTTGGTCTTAAAACGTCATCTAAAAGACCCTAGCCAATCAATTTTGTGCTACCCAATTTATCTGCCTTAAAAGGGTGAAGGACTGAGTTGAAGCTTTTGAGATTGGAATCTCTGGTTCTGGGGAAACTTGAGTATTTTGACCCTGAGGTCTCTAATACTAAGCCAATCCTCTAGCATCTGACAGTTCATATTTGTTGAATTCCATAACCTTGATCCTGGTTCTGTTCCCCTGTGAAATGTGTCATCATTTTGTTTGCTCCTGAAATGCACAGCACATGAGGCAAAATATATCTGCTTCGCAGTAGTAGTCAAGCCACAGGAATTCTGAAACTTGTGTGACTGAAATGGCATGTGCCAGGAGCTGAATGTGTCTATATTGCTAGCTTTTACGTGGGCAAATCTGTCTGACCTAACAGGACCAGCCTCCAGAGAAGGAGCAGTTCTTGGCGATTTCCGTATCCACATCCATGCTGATGACCTTTCCAAATACTCTGCTCTTTCAGTTCCTTAACCTCCTTTCTTCCAATTATCTTGACCACTACCCTAATTCACTCCAGTGAGGAGACCTGAGAACTTGTCATTATCAATATCACCGCTTCCACATATTCATGATTCGAAGTCTCCCTCTCTCCAAGTACAACCTACTATCTTTCAACTTCACTCCTTCTAATACCATGACTCCAAAAAAATATTTTCCGACCACTCCTGGACCTTTTATCCACTATTATTCACTAGTCACTATTATTCACTATCCCTCACTTCCCCTTTTATGTCCTAATTTGCATTCTCACTCAGCCTTGGTTTTATGGTCCACCCTTATAATCACGCCTTTGCATACATGCTCAACTCCCTTTGCCTTCTCACTTTGCATAGTCACCTAGCAAAGTCTTATCCCTGGTTAAATCCAACTCTGACTAATCTAACCTTGCACCTGTTCAGCTCACTGTGACTAGAAAAAACTATAGATTTATAACTGTGCTTCCTGTTGTCACTTTAAATTCATGCCGTCTACCTCAAATTGGCTTTGAATGCTACTTGGCACTCCTACTACATTTCACTTTCCTGCTTCCTAGATGGCTGTTTTACATCTTCTCTTTTTCCTTCAAAGCTCCAGCATCCTCTTCCCCATTATCACTTGCAGCTGTCAACTGTGTTTTCTATTTATCTGGGACAACAGAAGTAGAGAATTTCTGTGAGCCCCTGCTACTATGGACCTACCAGTGTATAGCATCTGTGCCTGTATACTCTTCCTTCCATGCTGTTATTATGAATGAATTGTCCACACTCCTAGTCCTTCCATTTGTGGACTACATCCCATTCCTTGTCATTCGTCATTTCAGGGTTTTACTGCTCTTTCTCTTACAGCACCATTCTCTCCCTCTCTATTGGATCATTTACTTCAGCACACACCATTGTAAATTTTCACATCTTAAAAAATTCTTTCTCATCCTTACATCCTCTTGAGCTTTTGCCCATTTCCTTGTTCCCTTTTGCAGCAAAATTCCTGACAAGCTATGTTTGTACTCATTGTTTCCAGTCCCTCTCTTCCCATTTCTCTCAAAACCACAGGATCAGGGCTTTGCCCTCTAACACTTCCCAGAACTCCACTGACCACAGTCACTGATGACCTCTACTTTGCTAAATGCCCTGGAAAGTTTCAATCTTCATCATACTTGGCCCATCTGCAGTGTTTGACATGGCTGATCACTCCCTCCTCCTTGAAACATTCTCTTGATTTGGCTTCTAGGATATGGCATTCTCCTCATTCCTTCTCACTTCACTGGCCTGTCCTGCAAATCTCCTTTGCTAGTTTCTTCTCATCTCTACAAATTTCAAACAATGTTGCATCTCAGGAAATCACTTGAACCTCTTCTTAACCATTAGTCATTCCCTTTGTGCTTTTGTCTTATTTTATTTTATTTTATTTTACAATTGCTTGATAATTTTTTAGTACAGTTTTAGAGTTACAGAATAATTGAGCAGATAATACATAAAATTCCAAACCCCAAACCCCAACCTCTCCACCTCCACACACAGTTTCCCCCATTATTCATATCTTGCATTAGTGTGATATATTTGTTACAATTAATGAACCAGTACATTATTATTAACTATAGTCCATAGGTTACGTTAAGGTTTACTCTTCACATCATATAGTTCTATGAGTTTTGATAAATTCATAATGACGTAGATCCACCATCATAGTTTCATACAGAATAGTTTCACTGCCTTAAAAATCCCCCGCTCCACCTATTCATCCCTCCCTTGCCCTAAACTGCTGAAAACCACTGATGTTTTTACAGCCTCCATAGTTTTGCCTTTTCTAGACTGTCACATAATTGGAATCATAGTCTTTTCAGACTGGCTTCTTTTATTGTCATGTCTTTTCATGACTTGATAGCTCATTTCCTTTTAATACTGAATAATATTCCCTTATGTAGATATACCACAGTTTGTTTATCCATTTATCTATTGAAGGACATCTTGATTGCTTCTGGTTTTTGGTGATTATGAATAAAGCTGCTATAAACATTTGTGGGCAGGTTTTTGTGTGAACATTAGTTTTCAACTCAGTTGAGCAAGTGCCTAGGAGTGTGATTGCTGGATCATATGGTAAGACAATGTTTAGCTTGGTGAGAAACTGCCAAACTGTATTCCAAGTTATAACATTTTGCATTCCCACCAGCAACAAATGAGTGTTTCCCTTGCTCTGCAATCTCACCAGCATTTTATATTATCAGTTTTACGGATTTTAGTTATCCTAATCTGTCTAATGATATCCCCTTGTTTTCATTTGCAATTATCTAATGACATAAGTTGTTGAGCATCTTTTCATAGGCTTATTTCCATCTGTATATCTTCTTTGGTGAGGTATCTGTTCAGATCTTTCACCCATTTTATTGGGTTGCTAGTTTTCTTTTTGTTGGGTTTTAAGAGCTGTCTGTGTATTCTGTATACCAGTCCTTTATCAGGTATGTGGCCTACAAATACATTTCCCTAGTCTGTGCCTTGTCTCTTCATTCTCTTTAAAGATGTCTTTCATAGAGCAGAAGTTTTTAAATTTAATGAAGTCCATTAATTTTTGTTTTCATGAATAGTGCTTTTGGTATTAAATCTAGAAACTCATCACCAAATCCAAGGTCGCCTAGATTTTCCCCTTTGTTATACTCTAGAACTTTTACAGTTTTACATTTAGGTCTATAACCCATTTTGAGTTAAATTTTGTGAAAAGTGTAAAGACTGTTTCTAGATTCTTTTTTTTTTATATGGATGTCTAATTGTTCTAGTATCATTCGTTGAAAAGACTATTTTTCTTCCAATGGATTGCATTTACTCCTTTGTCAAAGATCTGTTGATTTTTCTGGGCTCTCTCTTTTGTTCTATTGATCAATTTCTCTATTATCTCACCAATATCATGCTGTTTTCATAGTAAATCTTGAGGTTGGGTAGTGTCACTCCTCTGACTTTTGTTCTTTTTCTTCAATATCGTGTAGGATACACTGGGCCTTTTTTCCTTTTCATGTAAACTTTATATCAGTTTGTTGATATCACAAAATAACTTGCTGGGATTATGATTGAGTTTACATATCTCAGTCTCATATCTAAAATGAGATAATTTGCAGAGGATTGACATCTTAACAGTCTTGAACCTTTTTATACATGAACACAGAATAACTCTCCATTTATTTAGTTGTTTGATTTCTTTTGCCAGCATTTTATACTTTTCTCATATAGATCCTGTGCATATTTTGTTAGACTTACGACTAAGTATTTCATTTTTTGGTGCTAATGTAAATGGTATTGTGTTTTAATTTCAAATTCCAACTGTTCATTACTAATATATAGGAAAGCTACATATATATAGAAATATATATAATATACTTTGGCATATCAGCCTTGTATCCTGCATCTTTGCTATAATCATTTATTAGTTCTAGGAAGTTTTCTTGTTTTTGTGTTATTGTTGATTCTTTGGGATTTCCTATTTACATAATCATGTCATCTGTGAACAAAGACAGTTTTATTTCTTCCTTCCCAATCTGTATGTCTTTTATTTCCTTTTCTTGTCTTATTACATTAGTTATGACTTCCACTACAATAAATAGGAGAAGTGAAAAGGGACATTCTTGCTTTGTTGCCAAACTTAGGGGAAAAGTGTCTAGTTTCTCACCATTAAGTATTAAGTTAGCTGTGAGGCTTTTTATGTTTTTTGTAGATGTTCTTTATTGATTTGATTAAGTTCCCCTCTATTCCTAGTTTACTGAGAGTTTTTATTGTGAATGTTGGATTTTGTCAAATGCTTTTTCTGTGTCTATCGATATGATCAGAGATTTTTCTTCTTTAGCTTGTTTACATGATAGATTATGTTAATTGATTTGATGCTTGAATGTTGAACCAGTTTTGCGTATTATCCAATATCTCCAGCATAGTCTTATCCCCTCTCTGGAAGTCATTTCCTAAATTAAACTACAGATCTTTGTTAACAAAAATGCTTCTCCTGTAGTCTTTTTCATCTCAGTAATTGTGAACTCTGTTCTTCTGTCACCTCATCTAGAAAGGACTACAATTCCTGGGTCTTCTACAATGTAACCCAGGACTACAGTTACTAGTATTTCTGCGCTTTTGCAACATGCTTCCAGGATGGAATTGGCACTCTAGCAGAGGGCAGAGACATAGAAAAGGCAGAGGCAGGTGGCATGTCTGGACTCTAAGACTATTTTACCATGGCATAAATAATCAACAAAAGAGGAACTATATGGAGACAGGAAGATTATGATACTAGCATCGCTGAGGGAGCATAAACTTCAACAATAGAAGTTTCAACCAGAGAGCCAAGATTCTGCTTTACTGTGTGAATCTGTCAAGCTGATACCAGCAGGAATTTTCTGCATGAGATCACACGTAAAGGCAGCCCATTGCAAGAAAATTATAATTAGGGAGACCATACGTCTCCTAGGACAGTCCCAATTTATACCTGTTGTAGGTCAATTATTTATTTATTTTCAGTGCCTTATTTCATTTTTAACAGTGTCTCAATTTGGTTGATGTTATTTGGTTACTTATTTATAACCCAGGGAACACTGGAAAACTGGATAGCTTCTGAAGCTGGAAACTCCATATGGAAGATTCATAGGGAGGAACTAAACCATCTTCTTGCTCTCATCGGGTCCTTGAGGTAGTAGCTTGGAGGAAGCAATGGGGCCATGTTGTATTATAAACTTCCAGGTAATGAACTGCAGGATTATTTCAGGGGTGTATAGAGATGTTTCTAGGCAAAGAAAAAATTGACCTGTAGACTCAATTAGGGACATGTACATCATGGAATGTTTCCAAATCTGAGAGATTCAGTCATATTGTGGAGAGCTGAATCTGGAGGAAGATAGCCAGGAGGAGCCCTAGCCACTGGAAGGAAGTGTCTCGTCTTCAAGCTAAAAATCTGTTTGATAAGAAATGAAAGGGGAAACCATGAGCAAGAATTACTGATATGGGTGGACCAATTAGTCAATGTGTCTCTACTGTCTTTCATGGCCTCTGGTAAGCCCCTCAAACTACACACACAAATATCAGCTTAGAAGGCAGGAGGATCCCAGAAATTTTAGAGAAAGAAATCTGTGGCCTTTGTTAATTAAGTCAAATTCTGAGAGTGGGACAACGTACCTCATTTTCAAACTTGAATCTTTAGTGCTGGTGTGGTTTTAGGAGAATGTATATTATATACATATAATATGTACACGATATACATATAGTATGCATACAATATACAAATAAATACAGTATACAAACTTTACAAAATACAAATGCATCCAATATATACAAATACACACAAAATACAAAAATACCAATACACAAATATATGCAGTATACATATAATATACAAATGTATGTATATTGATGGAGTGTCCTCTTAAACGTATTTGATAAAACCTCCTCTGAAATCTCTTTATCTAAATTAATAGATGCCACATGCAACAAGACAGCACTGAGTGGCTATTAGGGGGACAAAAAATAAGAATTTATTATTGATCCAGGTTAAGAAATAGATTAAGATAATCTGATTAAGAAACAGAGCTATATTGAGAAACTTGCAGAATAAAAAAATGGTAATAGCTCAGGGAAGACAGGATCCTTGCTCTTCCCTGAACTCCCACCCATGAAGGAGGGGACAAGGAGGGGATAACGACTGAGAGAAGGGAAGGGCTGACAATACATGGGGAATGGGACTCAATGGCTTTCCAACTTCTCATGGGACTGATGTGCCTCGACCCACCACTCAGAGTGATCAGGAGCATCCTCCCCCAAAACCCTTCTCCAGAACCCACAGAATTAGTGCCTATGGGCTCCAGGAAATGTGTCCAGGACAAAGAAGTACCTAACAGCATCACAAAAGTAGGAGAGAATCTTCCCATGCTGGCAATGATCTCAGAATTTCACATGGACGAGCAGAAGTAGCCTTATAGAGGGTAAGAATTTGATTGGTTATCTGAGGCAAGAAGAAGCAGGTAGAGATAGATAGCATATAGTCTGGAAATGAGGAAAGCTAAAAAGAGGTGTTTTGCTAAGCAGAATGGGTGAGTAAAGTTCTATGTTCTCCCATGTTTTAACCCTGTTTGCTGAGTTGGGGTGATCCCAGCCATGGTGGCTGCAGCTTGCTTCGGTTGGTGAGAGCTAATTGTGCATGTCTCTTCCCGCTCCATTCTTTGATATCAGATAGGTGGCTTGAAATCAGTCCTTGTAGAATTATTTAGTATTTATGCCACAGAAATAGGCAGATGATGTAAATCAGAGCTTGCTTTTTAAAAATTCTTCCAGAGGACTGGATGTTAAGTATTTACCAGCACACCATTGGGTCCTAGACTCATTGGTAATAGAAGTCAGAAATTCACATGTTGAGTTGCATCTTGTTTTATAGTGAGCTCTAACACATCTGTCACCTTGCTTTGTTGACAGGGAGGCTGCTATGACCTTACTCCAGAGTGAGTGAAGGAGGTCTGTCTCATTAGACTACCATGGACCAGTATTTGATTCTCAGTCTGAATCAGGCATTTCTGCCCTGGGGATGTGCTCAAACTCCAGAATAACCCTGTCAGGAACTTAGTGCCCTGGGCGTTTTGAACTGCTTCTGAACTGCCAGATTCTGTATCTGAGGGTGAGAAGGTTGGAGAAAAACAATATTGTTGCCCTTCCTGAATTTCATTGCATACCGTGAAGTCTGTGGTTGATAGTCAGCCTTATACCAGTCTCTCAGGGTATTACTTCTGAATTTTCAAAGTATTTGAAGAAACTCAAAACCCTAAAGATTCTGCATAAGTAAGACAAAATGCAATTTGATGCTGATCAGATTTTGCCAGGACCTCAAACCCAAGTAGTGTGTACTGATTCTGCACCAAGCTGTTAACCATGCTTCTAAACTGTCATTTAAATGTTGAAAAAATCATTTCTTCTTGTAAATGAAACACTCATATGGACAATAAAAGAAGTGTTTAACTTTCTTAGAGAATGTCTGTAGGACCCAAAATAACTGTAGTATTTTCACACAATGGGAAACCATATGTTTGATATAAAGAAGAAAATAGCATCTTCTGTTTATGAGAGGTGAAATCAGTTTTTGAAAAATACGTGTATCTAAATTGACACTTGCAGAAGGCAGTTAGCCTGTGATATGTGGCAGCAGCTAGCTGAGTGGAAGCTTGTGAAGTAGATGTCATATTTTGGAAGACAAAACAAAAAGGTAGCTGGTTTACTTATGGAGCCCAGATAATTTGATAGTGAATTGTTAAGGAGTAATCTGATGTAATTTGCTCTTAAACTTAATCACTGGAACACATAATAATTGTTATTGGAGGCTCCTGGAGGTTTGGGAATGGGAGTACTTACTTTTGTCCTTGATTTCACCATCATATGTGTCCTTGGAGTGGCCTGGGAGTAATCAAGCTTCTCTGAGATTTCTTACTCCAACCAGTCTCCAGTGTTGGTGAGGGGATGGTGTCAAAGTTGGCAACTGTCATTATTCCTGCCTGCCATTAAGCCATATGCAATTCTTCCAAACTCAGAAGGGAGTGAGGGAATGTGTGATAGAAGCAAATGGAGGCTAAGCACTATGTTTTAAGTGCCTGCATGTACTTATACATCCAGTCATTTATCTTCATCACCTTACTGTAAAAAATATTTCAAAGAAGTTAAAAAATATATAAGATATGATACGTTTAAAATAGGAAAGATTAAATGAGGCAATAGGGTAAGGAATATGAGTAAGCCATAGTTCATTTACACCTTCGGCACGTTCACCAGAGGGGGAGCACATCTTAACTCTAGGCTCTCCAGTAAGTGGCACTAAAGGCAAAACATGATTGGCTCCATGTCTGAGAATGCCCATAAAAGTGAAACAAACCAACTGCTCAGAAAAAGCAAAGCTCTTCCTGCCGCTGAGAAGGATTTCTCCTCTGGGTCCGCTTAAAGAGGACACTTTGTATAACACTAAGCAGAATCTTCAACAGCATCCTTAGAGCAAAGTTGCTGTGAAGTTTTTGTAAGGTTCTCACTTAAAATGCTTCTGGATGGGAGCTGATGGCATTGCACCAAAATGTAATTCAGGAAACAAAAATACATGGGCAAGGCCACTATGATGCCAGCGGGCACAGAGCTTTCTGACAACGAATCTAGCTTAACACGGAAGCAAATTTTAGAGAGATTTTTTTTAGCAGAATGGACAGACAGAATGGGTAGACTGAATATCCTTTAGATGATTCTCCATAAATAATACATTTCTGGAATGAAATTTTGATAAATATAATGAGAGAGTAAATTCAACATTAGCCTCCCTGACAGTTATCTGGATTATAGAGATTTTAAATGCTGTACTGTATTTAATTTTATCTTCCTAATGGCTTTGGAGTTGTATTTTATTATCCCCATCTTATAGAAGAGTAAACTGAGATGCAAATAAGTTTGATAATTTGCTCAAGGTCACATAGCTGCCCACAAGAGCAAATGACATTGAGTTTAGGTCTTTTTACTCCAATGTCCACTTCTTGACATATGAACCTTCTGCTCCTGCTTCCAAAGTATTTGATGATTGAGGGAAATAACCCCACAAGTAGCATGGGCGGGGCCACGAAAGCCTGCTCATTCTTGTCTTCTCCAGTCTCAGTCTGGACCCACTCTGCCTCTACAGAGCACATCTGGCAATGTCTAGGCTTTCCGACTTCCCCAGAGATACAGAATGCCTTATACATTTCTGTTGGATAACCATTATTATAAGACCATATATTCAGGTTTATGAAAACTGAATATCTTAAAACTTGCTCAGGATGACCTATGGGGAACATAGAGGGTAGGGGAAATTGGTAGGTAAGTAAAAGATAATGGTTGGAAAACCTTGACTCAAGGCAGCTTTTCTCAAAGTGATGTTATTAGGTATGATCATCACAGACCAGCAAAGGAAAGGTGATTTCTTTTCTGCAGGACTTCTCAGAGCATTTAGAAGGCTAATGTGCTTTGTGAGATGCCATGACACATGCATGGTGAGGGGCTTCCTAAATGGTTGGACACAAGACCTTTCTTTGCAGAGGATCCTACAGGACCAGTAGTGTGCATGGTTCCTTTGGGAAATGTCACCCTACCCTATAAGAGTGATTCTCATTCGGAGCCACCCTTGGAGCCTTTAAACCAACTGGTTCCTGAGCCCCAAACCAGATCAATTAAGTTATAGTCTTGGCGGCAGGAAGAGCCTTGGTAGTTTTTAGAAACTCTGCAAGCGATTCTAATGCGCAGCCAAGACTGAGAACAAACAGTCTAGGGGGCTAGGTCTTCAGATTTGGAAACCTATTTAATCCTGTTTCTTAAAGAATTTTTGCCTCTCTAATTAGAGTGACCAGGTAGAAAGCTGATGTCAGTGTCTTTATCAACATAATCCTCTCAAACCCTACTAAACTTTGTTTTTTTTTTTAGCTATCACTGCCTCTTGCTTTCCATTTGAGCCCAAGACTCCAAAGCTTAGTCTATACAGCCTGTTGTGTACAGCTCCCATTCACAACTAGGTCAAGAGAACTCTGGATTTTTTTATTTTTTTTTTTTGGTGAGGAAGATTGACACTGAGCTAATTTCTGTTGCCATCTTCCCCTTTTTGCTTGAGGAAGATTGTCACTGAGCTAACATCTGTGCCAATTTTCCACTATTTTGTATGTGGGACACCACCACAGCATGGCTTGATGAGCAGTGTGTAGGTCTGCACCCAGATGCAAACCTGTGAACCCCAGGCCGCTGGAGCAGAGCGCACAAACTTAAGCATTATACCACTGGGCTGGCCCCGAGAACTCTGGCTTTTGTCCATTACTTTCCTAAACTCACTCTTAATTAGGTTAGCACCTAATAACCACCTTGTCCAGGGCAAGCCAAAATAGTTATAACTCTGGGATCTTATAAGCCTGAGATTTATACTGGGCCATTTTAACTTCCATTGGTATTGTATACATCAATTTCTCCCTTCCTTATAACTTTCTTGGTCTCTTGCCACTGATTTGGAGATTAATGTAATCAAATTTTGTGAAGTTTTTTAGATATTTGCAGATGCACATCATATATCTCTATCATCGCTTCAGGTTCTACTATTTTACTTCTGATTAAATATGTTTGACAGCTCCTTTTTCTACCGCAAGCTTACCTACTTCTGAGCCGTTGCTTTTCATCAAGACCCCAACAAAGTGGATTGAACAATAAAGTTTATTCTTAGGAGAAATTTTGTTTTCAAATGCTACTAATGGGTATCTTTAATCAAAGTCTGGAGCATAAAGGCAGGACACAATGGTAAACATGAATTTTTAATACACTAAGCTGTGCTAGGAGCACGCAGATTGGTTTAGAAGAACAAATTCAACTCAGGATCTAATGTGAATCTGAACACTATTGAAGAAAAAAAGGTTATGAAGACATCCCTGAATCTCTTCTCCCCAGGCTGTGATGTACTTTCTGAGTTTCAGGCTCTGTGGCCTTCACTATAACAGTAGCTTCTGAAACCAGCCCTGGGTCAGGATACCACCCACAAAACAAAAATGCCTGTGAACTGCATTTGGGGAGTACTTGGGGCTAATAGAGAATTGAACAGGGAAAAATCATCAAGCACACCGAGTGAGATCTTTGACTTCACACGTGAATCCAAAAATACAGGCAGACAAAAGCAGAGACTTCCCTAACTGTGTGACCGAAGAGAGGGAGAACAGAGTGAATCCTAGTGTGTGTTAGATTTAGTTTGTTACAAGAGCCTTGGAAGAAATAAATTGAGTTCCTGGGGTCTGTAATCATGTCAACCATAGAGGTTGGTGTGATTTTGGCTTATAACATCTGAAAGAGCCCTAGTGTCAGAACAATGGAGAGAAAACACAAGAAAGCAGAAGGAACATGACAGGAAAGGGGCAGTGAGTAACCCATGCGGAGAACAGAAACCCCATGTGAAGGAACCGTGAAGAGTAGATGTGCATTGTGATCTGGCTGAGAAACCTTTTACCATCACAATCTTTGAAAAGGAACTTAAACTGTAAAGGTCAATTAAGAGATGGCGTGTTATTGAAAAGTCAGTTGAAAGCAAATTGGACTTAACTGAAATAAGGCTAAATTTCACAAAGTTATTCTTGAAAAGAATCAGTCAACAGGCTCCCATGGAGAAATGGACTGTATTAAGTCAAAGTGACACCGAACGTTTTCTCCTGGCCACTCCAGTTGGCTGGTAAATAGGGAGATGAGTGCGGGCAGTGGGAAGTGGTGTGGGGCATGGACAGTGTGGGAATCAGGCAGAGGACTGTTGGGGACTTTCTAGTATGTTATGTGTGCAAGTGGAGGGACTGGTCTTCCCCTCTACGTTGAATGAGTTGAATAGCAATGAGGGTTTTCTGTTCTGGGGTTCTGCTGTTAGGTGAATTCTGTCCTCCAAAATTCTTATGTTGAAGTCCTAACCTCCAGTGCCTCAGAATGTTACCTTATTTGGAAATAGAGTTGTTGAAGGTGTAATTAGTTAAGATGAGGTCATACTGGAGTAGGGCAGATCCCAATCCTATATGACTTGTGTCCTTTAAAAAGGGAAAATTTGGACACAGAGACATGTGCACAAGGAGACTGTCATGTGAAGGTTAGAGTTGTGCTGCCACAAGCTGAGGAACTACCAGAAGCTGGGAGAGAGGCCTGGAACAGACATTTCCCTAAAGCCTGCAGAGGGAACATAGCCCTGCTGGTATCTTGCTCTTGGACTTCCGGCCTCCAGGACAATGAGAATAAATTTCTGTTGTTTAAGTGATTCAGAGTGAGGTATTTGTTCTGGCAGACCTAGGAAATGAGTACAGGCTCGATGGGGTCTACTCCTTGAGCCTCATTTTGGCTTTTCTACCTCTCTGAGAGGGTCCAGAAGAGAGAAGCATTCTGGAGCAGAGGCACGTTGGTCAGGGGGCTTGTGGGCAGCGTGGAGAGAACATGACTGATTAACAGGATGCTAGTTTGGGGCAAAGATTGAAAAGGCTGTGTATGATGGGCATCAGTCACCTAGTGTGTGAAAGGCTCTTCTGTAGCGAAGCCTGGCACTGGAAGCAAAGGGTGGAATTGGGGGGAAGACAACCCCACTGTGCTCTGCACTCTCTCAGAGATATCAAATGAGCCCGGACAGTAAGAACTCTTGTCAGGAGATGTGGGAGCTGAAACCCTGTGGATGGATTTTTGGAGTTTCTGACGTATCTTGTCTTATCTTATTATTATTTATTTACTTTAATGAAAGTCACAGAATATGATAAGGAGGTTTAACAATTACACACCAAAACCAAGATAGGTGGTGATATGGACTGGATTGAGAGGGGAGTGACTCAGATGCCCTCCCCACTCAGGCCATGTTCTGCAAATTTGATATGCTTTGGAGTGTGACCCCTTCAGATGGTTCTCTCCCCTCATTTCCTCCACTTTCCACGTATGATAAAACTGAGTCATGGAGTTTGCTTAGAGTCAGGGAAGCTCTGTTACCCTCTGTTAGAGAATCTGGCTAATTGCTAGAATTTCATACTTCTTGGTATTCTGGAGAGAATCTTGGGATTTCCTTGTGGAATTAAATCTCTGCTTATAAATTATGCTTTTTCACTATCATTTCATGGATACCTTAGTGGCATATATGCTAAGATGCCAGAGAAATCGTGTAAAGAAGTACTAAATGATCACAAAATAAAGTCAGAATATGTTATTTCTTAGGATAAATGATACAATGCCACACTTCAGCGTGGCTGCAAAAATTTAAGATTAACTGCAAAAGATAAGAAGCAAAGAAATGGGTGATTGGACGATTAACTCTAGTATGAAATATGCAAGTCTGGTTTAGGAGTCTCCATAGATTGGAATGTTACACGTATTGAAGATTAGGATAAAAGAGAAAAAGAAGATTAAGTGGAACTCTTTCCCCACAGGTGGAAAAATCAGTCAATCGGTTGAAGATTTAAGAAGTAAGAATAAAGGCCCATTGAAATTAAACAAGAGAAAAAGACTACGTAGCATAAACCAAGCTTAATATTGAATTTTAACACAGTTGTCAGTCGTGTTATTCCTAGCACACGTATTTTCCCTGAATTTGAAGAGATTATCAAGTAAATATACATTTCCAGCATAAACTTCAATAGCAGTTTTTAAATACCCGCAGACAAGGCAAAGCCTCAAGCAAGTGTGACTTTGTTTCTGCTGGGGTAGGTTAAAGAGATGAGATTAAAGACTTCCTGATTGCTTGTGAATCATTAGGAGGCCTAGTGGGGGAAGAGTCACAACTTCTCTCTTCCTGCCAGCTAATTTCTGTTCCACCTCCCATTCGGTAGCCACATGGTGTGCCAACTCTCCTTATGTTGAGGAAATGGGTCTATTGAACCCTACAAACCACACAAAGACAGAAAGGATGTGTTTCAGTGCATTAATCTTTCAGACCGAAGTAGGTTTTAGGCTCAGCTTTCCCACTTACCAGCAGCATGACCTTGAGAAGTTAATTATCCTCTATTACCCCCAGCTACGAAATGGGGGTAATAATAGATATTTTACAAGATTGTTTAAGGATTAAGTGAGATTGTGTATATAAATCACTTGGTATATTGATCTACAAATGATTGTTATTATTGTTAATCTTTTAGGCCCAATGTTAAGAGGTTGATTAAGCCCAATTATAAAACTTCAAAGGAGTGAAAATTCTAAATTTTAGCATCAGCTATCAAGTCATTCCACTTTTCTCTTCTTGGTCTTTGGTCTTGGTTTTGGTTACAGAGCTTTGTTTAAAATTGTATTTCCTTAAAGCAAGGAAGAAATATTGAAGGAAGGAAAGCCAGAGTGGAGGTTCTCAATTCAGATTGCACATTTGAATCACCAAAGGCAGAATCTCTTAACTCGGGGCCACTGAGATTTTGGGTTAGATAATCTTTGTTATTGGTGGTGGTTGCATGCGTTGTAAGATGTTTAGCAGCATCCCTGCCCTCCACCTACTAGATGACAGTAGCATATCCCTCTACCTCAATTGTGACAATCAAAAATATTTTCAGATATTGCCAAACGTTTCTCTTGGAGGACAAAATTACCTCTAGTTAGGAGAGAGTTGTGATTTCAATGCTTTGGGGTAGGACACAGGCATTGGTATTTTTTGAAACTCCCTAGATGACTTCAACATGCAATCAGAATTAAATTTGGAATCAAATTTAGAGCAATTGGCCTGGGAATCTATATTTTATTTCATTACATTTATTGAGATATAATTAACATATATTGGTTTCAGGTGTACAACATAGTAATTTGAAATACATATATTGCAAAATGATCACTATAGTAAGTCTAGCTAATGTTCATTACTAGACAAAGTCAGATTTTTTTCTTGTGATAACTTTTAGGATTTACTCTCTTAGCAATTTTCAATTATGTAGTACAGTATTCTTATCTATAGTCACCATGCTGTGCATTACTTCCCCAGGACTAATTTTTTTTATAACTGTAAGTTTGTACCTTTTGACCACCTTCATTGATTTCACCCACCCCACACTCTCCACCTCTGGCAATCACCAATCTGTTTTCTGTATCTATGAGTTTGGTTTTTTTTTTTTTCTTTTTAGATTCCACATGTAAGTTATCTCATATGTTATTTATCTTTCTTTGTCTGACTTAATTCGCTTAACATAATGGCCTCAATGTCCATCCATGTTGTTGCAAATGGCAAGATTTCCTTTTTTTTTATGGTTGAATAGTATTCTGTTGTAAATATATGCTACATTTTCTTTATCCATTCACCCATCGATGGACATTAGGTTGTTTCCATATCTTGGCTGTTGTAAATAATGCTGCAATGAACATGGGGGAGCAGATATTTTTTTGGATTAGTGTTTTCATTTCCTTCAGATAAATACCCAGATGTGGAATTGCTTGATGATATGGTAGTTTTACTTTTAACTTTTTGAAGAACCACCGTACTGTTTTCCATAGTGACTTTATCATTTACATTCCCACCAACAGTGCACAAGGGTTCTCTTTTCTCCACATCCTCGCCAACACTTGTTATCTCTTGCCTTTTTGGTAATGGCCATTCTAATTCTAACAGGTGTGAAGTGATATCTCATTGTAGCTTTGATTTGCATTTCCATATTTTTGCGGAATCTGTATTTTAATTAACTTGGTGACTGACTTCTCTGAAATTCAGAATTAGTTACAATTCTTTAAGAAATGAATGACGTTCTTAGAATTTAATAAAAGTTGTTGAAGATAATAGTGGCATAGGATTATTATCATGGCTTCTCCCATTTGGATAGAAAATTTTTAAGAAAAGTTTAGGAATTAAAAAATGACAAGGACAGAGATGTTAAATATGTGGCAATCATTCTTTATTTAGGGTTAGTTTTAATTACTGTCTTAGTCAGCTCTGGCTGCCATAACAAAATATCATACTACGTGGCTTAAACAGTAGAAATTTATTTTCTTATAGTTCTGAAGGCCAGAGACCAAGATCAAGGTGCCAGCATGGTTGGTTTCTGGTGACATTTCTTCCTGTCTTGTAGGTGGCCACCTTCCTGCTGTGTCCTTGCCTGGCAGGCACTGAGACAGAGGGCACTTGTAAGCAAGAGCACTCTGGTGTCCCTTCTTATAAGGGAATTAATCCCATCATGAGGGCCCCACACTCATGACCTCATCTGAACCTAATTATCTCCCAAAGTCCCATCTCCAAATATCACCACACTGAGAGTTAGGGCTTGAACATGTGAATTTGGGAGAGGGCACAATTCAGTTCATTGCAATTACTGAGAATTTTGCATTTCTCTATAAGCATAGAATCAAGCGTGGTAGGCAGAATAATGTTCCCCCCAAAGATAAACATTCTAATCCCCAGATACTGTGCATATGTTACCTTTCATGGCAAAAGGGACTTTGCAGATATGATTGGGTTATGGATCTTGATATGTGGGGATTTATCTGGGTAGTCCCAATGTAAACATAAGGGTCCTTAAGAATGGGAGAGGGAGGCAGAAAAGAGAATCAGTCATTAGTGCACATAAATAGTGATGACCTCAACATTTAAAATCATATTTTAACTTCCTATATATTGCATTTAAAATCAGAGATCAGTTGTTATTTAACATTTTCTTATATTTTTCCACTATTATCTAATCATAACATCTTACTCAGAAATATCCTTTTCTATTCTTTCCTAATGCATTGTAAATCGTCCCTTCACTGATTTTTGAGTTCAGTACTTGTTCTGATTCTTAGGTAGAACTATATCTTGTCCTTGGACCTGCAGAGAGTTTAGGCCAACTACGAAGTTAGAGGGATCACAGTAGTCAGTACAAGTCAGCACTGTAGTACAGGAGCAAGAACAAGTACCCAGAGGCTAAGTCATAAAAGGTGACATAGGCTCCACCTGGTACCTTGAGACACTCACTCTGGGAACCCAGAGATCCTGACATCAGGAAGCCAAGCAACCACAGAGAAAGGCCACCTGTTCCAGCCCAGTCCCAGCTAAGTTCCAGCTAATGGACCTAGCATTAGTTACCAGATACGTGACTAAGTGAGCCTCAAATGCTTCCAGTTCCCAGACTTTGATGGGTTCCTACTGACACCAATTGAAGCCGAAATGACCTGTCCAAAAAATCCTGACCAAATTGCAGATTGGTGAGCAAAACAAATGTCATTGCTTTAAGCAACTCATTATGTTTTGGTGTGGTTTGTCACACACATCACCATAGCAATAGAAAACTGCGATAACATCGACATTTTTATCAAACTAAATACACATTCCTTTATCCCTCAGTACTCACTGACAGCTGGCTTTAACCCACCTTCCTAGTCTGATCTATGATGCCCCATCTCTCATGCACTGTGACACCCAGTTTGAGCAATTGTTCTTTACACCCCTCTAGATATGGAGCCTCATAACATTTTGTTCCGTCTATGCTCATCTAAATCATGACCATTCTTCCAGGTCTATAATTTAGTTCATGCCGTGCACATTTGTTGTCTTGTTTTTGCCATATCTAAGTCCACTAGTGTGGTACCAGAAGCCTCTTTTCCTCTGGGGAAACCATCTATTTTTAACATCCTATCCAGAGGCTTTAAGAAGGGTGGACTTTAACTTCTAGTCTAAGGTGGGCAAGGGGGCCAGACTTAGCCAGTTGGCATATTCCATCTTCATATCCAGCGTGATGGGCTCAAGAGTGAGCATATGCCCTGAGTTGGTCCAATGAAACTGAATCCTAGACTTTTCCCAGAACAACCTTTCTGTAGTGCCTGCCGAATGATGAGGCTGTCAGCCCAGGGCTGCCAGTGGCCAACACAGAGTGAAAGCCTATTTGAGAATGAAGCCAACCCAGAAGAAACCAGAGCCAAGAGTCAGATTTCTCACAGCGTGATTGGAGCATCTGGATTCAGCCATGCCTGAAGATCCATCCTCCCTCCACCCATAATTTCTTAATTTTGTGAGCCAAGCAATTCCCTCTTTGGCTGAATGCCAGTTTGAGTTAGATTTCTATCGCTTGGTAACCATGGAATCCTAGATAGTACAGACACATCTTCCTAATCAATATGGCAATTCCTGAGTGCCTGTTTCAAATGTGATTCTATATTTGGAGTTGAGGCATGAAAATTTTGTCAGACAGGGTCCAGGAGGCTTAATCTTATCCACTATTCCTTCCATCCCTTCAGAGGAGTTCCTCATGATGCCATTTGGTCACAGCACTTCCCACAGCCCTTTTGCAGTATAATTAGCAGTATGTCTGTCATTATAAGCTTTGTGAAGACATGAACCATTCACTTTATCTGATTACATAAGAATTCATATATGAAAGTACAGGCATTTAATATGTACTCAGGAGATATTATTTCCTCTTTCTTTCACATTGCACCTAGCGTGGGTCTTGTTCCCAGCTGTTGAATGATATGTATATTAACCAGTGTCTCTAAGTATTACTAGATAACATTTATGGAACAATTATTATATGCCAGGCATAAGTACCATCTCAATTAATTCTCACAATAACATGAAGAGATATGTACTATTCTTCCTTTTGCATACGTGGGGAAAAAAACCAACAAATTAAAGCTTAGAGAGTTAAAAATCATGTCCGTAGCCTCACAGCTAGTTAGTGGCAGAGTGAGGACTCTAACTCATCCCCTCATAGCCACCACACTGTATAAAACACATGGATTAACCACCACACTGTATGAAATGCATGGGATTAACCACCACACTGTTAAAATGCATGGGATTCCCTGCATAAAAACGTTCTAAATACCTGTTCTAAATGAAGGTAAACTGACTGGGTTGAAAAGCCTTGAAAGCATGAGAAATCGCCCTCATATTAGTGCAGTGGTGCTTCCCAGGCTATTGAAGCAACTTAGCAACATTTGGGGAGGTGGCTAGGGTAAGCAGAAATTTGGAAGGCATGCCATAAGCCAGAGAGCAGGAACAAATTGCCTGAGCTTTGTTCTTCCCCCATCAGCCACAGATGTGAAGAAAATGACAAGAGTAAAAATTGCAAGAACCTTTTCTAAAAAGTGTTGCAAATTCAATGGCTGCCAGCCAGGAAAATGTAGCGTCCCTGGTTGTCACAAGTGCATAACAGAACAAAGAATCTCAGGCTGCAGGGAAAGATGACAGGGTTGGAAATGAAGAGCTTATGAGGAAGCAAAATATAAAAATCTAACCAAGGGTAAATGGAGATAAAAGGTCCTTGAAGGTTTCAGGAAGAGCTGTACAGAGTTCAAATGAGTCGGCACAGGGAAATATGCTATCTGTAGAGCTGCCAGGTAAGTTTCCCGCCTGACCCCCTCAAGGAATAGAACAGACTCACTATGAAAATTCTGGTGCTTCCTCGGGAGAAGGAAATGCATTTGTAGGCAAATTGAAAAGGGTGATTGTAGAATTTGGGTTTTTTCTTATAGTGGAATGAAAAATTAAATATTTATTATAGATTAAGAAATACTGGGGCCAGCCCGTGGCTGACGGGTGAAGTTTGTGCACTCCACTTCAGCAGCCCAGAGTTTCGCTGGTTTGGATCCTGGGCGCGGACTAAGCACCGCTCATCAAGCCATGCTGAGGGGCTGTCCCACATGGGAGAACTAGAAGGAACTACAACTAGAATATACAACTATGTACTGGGGGGCTTTGGGGAGAAGAAGAAAAAAAGAAATTGGCAACATATGTTAGTTCAGGGCCAATCTTAAAAAAAAAATCGTGAAAAAGGCAGATTCTTTCATCTTAATTTCCTGGTGGGTGCTAGGCAGAACCCCTTAGGAGAACTGCTCCCCTGAGTCATGGTCCCTTTCCCAGTCAGTCCTGTGGCCAGAGTGGGAGTTGGTGACCTAAGGGGGAGATGTGAGGCACAGCAGTGCACCCTGATCTGGGGGGGGTAGGGAACAGAGAAGATGAACTTTTGTGACTTTTGCATTTTGGCTCCTCAGTTTTGACATCTAAGAACAGGTCATGAAAACACTTTTCTCACTTGATCATTTGCAGGATTCAATGGATACGACAAGTAAAGTCTCTGCCGTTCCATCTCATTCATCATGCACTTTCCCACTGGTCGGAGAGTCCCATGAGGTCAGAGACCATGTCTCTCTTGTTCACTGCTGAGCCCCCAGTGCCTGGTGCAGTCTGTGCTGAACAAATATATGTCAATTGAATTGATGCCTGTTGGTTGTGTATTTAGGAAGATGCAAAACCAATTCTCTCTCTATTATGTTTATTCTAAAGCAATTTGTGTCAAGCAAATGTTTTTCCAAGAATACTAAATTTTCCCCTAAGTTGATGAGTTAAAATGGCCAAATGCATTTAATGAGAGAATGTGGGGGAGTGGGGAGAGAGTGGGCAGAGAACTTCCTCCCACAAAGGATGGTCCTCTCTAATTAACATACTCTATCGAGAGACCACATCCTTTGAGCATCATTCTTTGTCGCATCTGTCCCCAGAAGAAAATGACAGAGAGTGAAATTTGCTAGCCTCTGCTTAAAACCATCGCAATTTTGCTAACTGCCGTTCTAGTTCCAGCTTAGAGATACCTTCTCCAAAAAGAATTCTTTGGCATGAGTGATATATAAATATATTAGAGAAGTACAAAAAAGAGATGCTATTGGTGTTAGTAGATAAGAAGAGATAAGGTTTACTGAGGGCTGTGGTAGCGCATTTGAGAGCTGGGTGGTGGGGGAGGGGGATGTCAGGGAACTAGTGATGTCCAAGTACAATCCTGAGGGTAGGTGAGTTAACCAATTCATTTCATTCTCTCAAAAGTCCTATAATGAAAGTATTGTCCTTATTTCATAGGTGATATAGCACTTCCGCTTTGCGAGAGTAAGTCACCCTCTAAAATTCATACTCCTACTATACCAGCATTTTACATTTTTGGGGGGTTTGACGATCCCCTTTTGCCAGATTAAATACTTGTGAACCTATCAATGATTATTTTAATCATTCTTTCATTTCTTTTGCATAATAAGTTTTTTAAAATTCTAAGATATGTTGTTAGGTTAGTGTATTATTAATGGCCATATAATAGTGTTTACCTTAAATGTAATTTTTATAATCTTTGCACAATGGTTAACTTTTGTCCTTTTAATAAATATTGTACACTGTTTAATTTACTAACAAAAATAGTAGAAAAAATAATGATTTTGCCATAAATAAATTTATAAGTATTTGGTCATCTTTGATTTAGAGTTTGAAACCATAATAAAATATAGATTTAGTTTAACTATGGATTATGACATAAACAATGGACAAAAATTGCCATCGTTTAGTGTTTGGAAGTTTTGAATTTCCCATTTAAAAATCAATCAGTTAATTTTGATAGCTTTCATATTTTATTTATAGAGTACAGGATAGGCTGGAAGGTATTGGGCTGTTATTTGCAATAATTTACCCATCAGTAAGACATTCCAGATGTTGGTAGCTTTAATTACCAATAAATAAAAAGCTAAATCCGTTATAATTGTCACCATGCTTTCTCTTTTTAGTGTTCTCCTTATTAACAGAGACTTCATGCTGACCAATATCCTGAGCATATGCATCTGACCTACAGATCTGATGGGGAGCATCTTAAGGCACAAGTCTTGGTTAGATCAGGCTGCCTTGACAAAACACCACAGACTGGGTGGCTTAAACACAGAGATTTATTTCCCACAGTTCTGGAGGTTGGAAGTGCAAGATCAAGGTGCTAGCAGATTAGGTTCCCAAGTAAGGGCCCACTTTTTGGCTTCCAGATGGCTGCCTTCTTGTTGTGTCCTCACATGGTTGAGAGAAAGAGCACTGGTCTCTCTTCTTTTCTTATAAGGACATTAATCCTATCCTGGAGCCCCACTCTCATGACCTCCTCTAAACCTGAACACTGCCCAAAGGCCCCATCTCCAAATATCACATTGTGGGGTTAGGGATTTGACATATGAATTTGGGGGGATACAAACCCTCAGTCCATAACAGCACATTTGTAGAAATTCTTTGGCCTAGACAAGAAGGGCCCTACCTCACTCTTTGGGACCTACTTTGGCCTTCCTCCTGATAGGGTAAGGGATCTGCAGGGCCAAGAGGACATGTACACTCAGAGCCCACGCTCTTTCTTCCAGGTGACACTGAATGCCTAGGACCCCCAAATTTCCTGCCTAAACAGGCTGTGCCTACTTCCAGGGCCAGGTCCCCAGGTCACCCCTCCTGACTACGAACTGTACCACCACTATGGAACTCCTCTACTCAAGAGATGGCCATAGCATGGCAGCTTGGGCTCAGGAGAAGAATGGTTAGAACTTTTCAAGTGCTGGCTGGGAGTCCACAGGCGTGAGTACAAGATAGAATCGAGGACAGAAAAGAGAAATACAAGAATTCTACATGCAAACTTTACCTTCCAGGTTATTAAGAAGGTATAATTGCAAAGGTAAGAGGATAGAACATGTTTTATTTAAGATGGTTAGGTTGATTTGTAACTTTCAAATATTTAGACATCTGGTGTGTGGGCCTCCATTTGTACTCTTACTCAGTTCTTCACAAATGTTAGGAATGGGTCTGACTATGAGGAATGCTCTTCATTAACTTATATTTTAATATTTGTAATTTTTATGCATCTTCTCTGTAACTAATATTACAGATGTGAATTAAACACTATGTGACTGAGAATAAAAACAACTCTAAACTGAGTACTGGTGAAACCATCTTGGTGGCTGGCAGAGTTGAACTGAGTGATAAACCAACTGATTGAGTCATGAGTTTGATCGACAGAGTTCCACTAATGGCCGTGAAGATTGACTTCATACATACTACAAGTATTGAAAACTGCACCATTTTGAAAGGAAACTATATACATGATAGTAATTTGATTGATTAATTTTTAAAACTTTTCTTTCACTTGTAATTGCTACTGCTATTCCCCTCATAGGCTGCTCCTCCAGTGTACTTGTCATATGACCTGAAATTTCCACTCTTATAAAGTATGTAGTGTTGTTTATTACGTGTATTTTAAAACATTTACACAAAGGTAATTGAGATTTACATCTCATTTTCTTTCTTTCTTTTTTTCACTTAATGTTGCTTTCAAGATCTATTCATATTACTATATAGGTAGAGTTAATTGCTTCTAATTGCTAAAGTGTCCATAAAACACGTGTATCCGCTTTTACTTATCCATTCCTAATGATGGGCATCTAGGTGGAATCCAACTCTCTATTATTACAGACAAAATATGGCTATAATGAACACATCATATGTGATCCTTACCAGCTCTCATGAGAATTTCTCCAAGGTATTACCCCAGGAGAGGTATTGCTGACAGGGCTTAAGCAAACTTATTTCGTCAAACATTGCTGGATTGTTTTCCAGAACTTCTGGACCCAGTTTACCTATAAGCAGTTTACATGTATTCCCATCTCTCCATATCTTCACCAATACTTAATATTACCTACTTTTCAAAATTTTGACATTCTGATGAATTCAAGTGGTATCTCATTTGTTTTAATTTAGTGGTATCTCTATTTTAATCTGTATTGCTTTTTACTATCATTATTGACATTAAAAAAGTGATGTTACAAAGTTACACTTTTCTTTTCCATCCTCATGTTGTTGGTTAGACTAATGTCTTTGTTCTTACACGTTCTTGTTCTCAATGGATAATGTAAAGTCATTCATTCATCTTTTTTTTTTGTATGTCTATCTGCTTTGTGCCAGGTATATAAAAAATAATTTGGCAATCATAAAATAGGAAGTGCTGATCATGATGATATATACATATGCATGTGTGTAATTTACAAAAAGGGCATTGAGCTCTCAATATCACCTGTTTCTTCTTCTTGTAGTTCTTTGTTTACTCCTCCTCTTCTTCTCTTCTATCTTTCTCCTCCTTTTTCTCTTTATTTTCTTCTTCTCTCCATTTTCTTCTCATATTTTACCTAACACCATTTAAAGGAATATCCTTGTTGCTATATGTACAAATTCCCTAATTAATTTTTCAATTTTTTTTCCTTAAAGATTGGCACCTGCGCTGTTGCCAATCTTTTTCTTTTCTTTTCTTCTTCTCTCCAAAGACCCCCCAGTACATAGTTGTATATTCTAGTTGTGAGTGCCTCTGTTTGTGCCGTGTGGGACACCTGTCTCAACATGACCTGATAAGCAGTGCCATGTCTGCCCCGAGGATCCGAACCAGCGAAACCCTGGGCTGCCAAAGTGGAGCACGTGAACTTAATCACTCGGCCACGGGGCGGCCCCCAATTTTTCATTTTTTACTCTAGTTTTTAAGCATCTGTTGAGCTTTGTCAATGGAAGACTCTGCAGTTTAATTCCTTACGGAAAAGTGAATTTATTGAGTAAGAAGAAGCAAAGATTAGTGGTGAAACAATTCTGGGACAATTTTCGTCAAAAGAGTATATTTCTATGTCATTGGGGGAAAAATATGTGTCTAGAACCTGGTCCTTCCTGTCTTATAGATAGGCAGGCTCTCTGATATAAATGCAAGATCAGCGTGATAACCACCACAATTCGGAGCTTCACGATTGTATTAGCAACTCTCCACCTCATTTGAGATCAGAATGCCCCACGTGTTCCCCAGAAAAAGGTTTGATGTTAAGTCAGAGAACTTGATGATGCAGCCAAATTGCACACTTCTGTTCATTTATGGTCAACTCTGGTTTTTCTGTCCATGCCATGGACTTTTAATTTGGATAATAAATATGTATGGTTTTTTTTGTGTTATCTGCCTTTTACACCACTGCTTAGCCAGTTGACTTTCAGGCTGTATTTTCCCCTCTGAGGGTGGGTAGAGAAAGGGGATTTCAAATTCTGCTACGTAGTTGTCAGTTGGTAGGTGGGCACGATTTTGAAGCCTATGACTATTCCGCAAAGCAAGAACCCCATCTGGGGATAATCAGGACTTTATGGAGGAATTCTTTTTTAAAAGTTTGAAATTGTACTGCTAGAATGAAATTTGTTGGGGCCGGCCCGGTGGTGCAGCGGTTAAGTGCGCACGTTCCTTTTCGGCAGCCCAAGGTTCTATGGTTCAGATCCCTGGTGCGGACATGGCACTGCATGACAAGCCATGCTGTGCTAGGCGTCCCACTTATAAAGTAGAGGAAGATGGGCACAGATGTTAGCTCAGGGCCAGCCTTCCTCAGCAAAAAGAGGAAGATTGGTGGCAGATGTTAGCTCAGGGCTAATCTTCCTTGAAAAAAAAAGAAATAAATTTGTTTTCTGGAGGTAGAAAGAGCTACTTGACCTAGGGAACAAAGTTCATTAACTTGGAAGTGTTGTCTCCATCTCTTACTACTTACAACTGTCTTTTCATAATTGATGCAAACATCTATTTCACTTGTGCCTTCTCTTCTCCAGCGAGTCTCCAGCGAGTGGAGCTTCACTTTAGGGCCGAGATGAAATCATGTTCCCCGTAAATGCAAACCAAAGAGTCCCACTAACACTGGATAAAGTGATTTCTGTGCCATGATTTGAAATCACATTGACTTATGTGATAGGTTATCTGCTACTATCTTATTGCTAAATGATAGTTCTCCGTAATAAACAAATTTCCTCTTTTGGCCAGTGTGATAATACTGAAAGGGCCGGCCAAATCTAGAAATAGAAAAGCAGTTCTCTTAGGCAGATAGGAATCTTAATCAATTATAGATGATATCTTACTGGGTTTAGCATATTGTTTTGATAGTCTCAGGAAACATCATTTGAATTAATATTTCTTTATAACTTGTTTGAAAAACTTAGTACTTAAATGAAGATCTGCAGAACCTGCTAGTTTTCTGTGGTAACTTCCAGCTATTTCTTCTGCCTCCCAGCTGTCCTCACCTGCAGTGTATCATCTTGCGTATCACAAGCTGGGAGAAAGTAGACACTAACCATCACCAAATATGTGTTTCCTCAAAGCTCTGCTTGTTAATAAACACTTCTCGCAAACAAACAAAAAACAGCCAAAAGAAGAAAAAAGATAGTCCATGTAGGCTCATCTCAAATCGATTTTTAGATCATCTGTGAGTTGATTTTCATGACTAATGAAAAAAAAGTTTTATCTTTCTGTTGGTAAATCATCGAATTTCTTGGGGGTCTGAATGAATCAGGCAGGGCTTGCCTTACATTGCCTAATGGACATCATTTCAGGGTGATGGTCAGCCTCCCTGTACTGCTGGTTTCTCTGCCCTGCCCCCATCCTGTTAGCTGCTACAGGAGATTCAGCAGTTACACTCCTCCTTTAGTATAAATGTGTTTATCAATTATTTCCTTGAGGGGAGCGTTTTCAAAGGTGAAAGGGGGACGTGGGAGTACACAGATATTGGGTAAATCTTAGGACAGGAGAGAATGCCAGACAAACTTCTGCCTAGAGCTGGCACTAGACCTTAAATCACTTGGCCTCACACTCCAACTTGTTTCCTTTGCTTCTTGCCAGAGGATGCTGTGGTGGCATTGGAAATGGAACAGGACTTAAAGGTTTCAGGTCCTGGATTCAAGTCTTGGCTCCCATCTAATCTGTCATTTCGTCTTCTACAAAATGAGAGAAATAGCCTTTGCCTCACAGTGTAAGTCAATCCAACAAAGTGGGATGAAAGGTAATGCTAGTATTATTATTAATAAGTCCAGAAAAATAGTGCCTAAAGTTTTCTCTTGGAAATGGTAGTATCTTCAGTACAACACTACGAGGAATTCCTTGTTCCTCAGGGTGTATGCAAGCTCCCCCTGCACCCCCTTATTAGCATTTTGACATGTCTGGTTTGGTGTTTGACAGCTTAGAGGACTTTCTTATTATTTCTCTAGCTGCGGTTGCAGCTTGTCATGTTTTACGACATAGTTCCTGGCCCACATTAACTTGTGTGCGTTATTATCCAGAAATGGACAAGAAGGAGAGAGATTCTTTTCATTAAAAGGAAATTGGGATATTGAAATATTTAGATGAAATTCTAGGCACATAGGAAGAGGATAGTCTTTTTTTTCATCCACCTATAATTTCTGAAGCGCATCCATAATACCAGAATCCAGAGGCCATCTTCAGTCCAGCTGACTTCCTATGACATTCCCTGAGGCACAACTGGGGTCGTTAAAATACTGTGTGTGTTTTTAGAAAAACATTCGCATAATTCTGTATCTTCTTAGATTATCTTAATAGAAAGGTTTGTTTATTTTTTTTGCAAGCATTTTATTAATAGTGTGGTAACCCATATTGTGGGTTTGGGGAAATCACATGCTTCTGATGATCTGATATAACCAGAGATGGTTAGCGGCAATTGGATTTCCTAAGATACTGACTTTCCTTAGGTTAGTGAAGCATTTATATGCCCACACCTGCATCAAATTAAAGCCTGGCGTGCCTTCGTCCCTCTCCGCTCACAGTGTGGTCCAGGACCAGCAGCAGAACCACCGGGCACTTGTTAGAAATGCAGACTCACAGGCCTGCCTCAGACCCTACTGATCAGAATCCCTTTTTTTTGGGGGGGGGGGGGAAGATTGGCCCTGAGCTAACATCTGCTGCCAATCCTTCTCTTTTTGCTGAGGAAGATTGGCCCTGAACTAACATCTGTGCCCATCTTCCTCTACTTTATACGCGGGACACCTGCCACAGTGTGGCTTGACAAACAATGCATAGGTCTGCGCCTGGGATCCGAACTGGTGAACCCCAGCGGAGTGTGCAAACTGAACTGCTGCACCACTGGGCCAGCCCCCAGAATCCATATTTTAACAAGTTGTCTCCTGGTGATTTGTAAAAACAGTCATGTGCAGCATATACAACGGTGGCCCCCTAAGATTAGTACCATATAGCCTAGTTGTGTAGCAGACTATACTATCTAGGTTTGTGTAAATACACTGTATGATGTTCACACAGTGACAAAATCACCTAACAACAACTTTCACACTTCTCAGAATGTATCTGTTGTTGTGACATATGACTGTACATTAAAGTTCAAGAATACTACCCAGTAGACTCTACTTTTAGTTTTAAAAAGGGATGAAAAAGGCAAGATATGGTGCTCTCGTTGCAGAAGAATAATTAGAATCAGCCAACCAGTTTAATTAGCAAGTTGCTCATCTTTGTAGACCAGCCTGAGCCAAAAGAAATACAAGGTGAGCTACATGTGTAGTCTTAAATGTATAGTCACCACATAAAAAAGTAAAAAGAAATATGTAAAATTAATCTTAGTAATATATTTTATCTTATCCAATACATCCAAAATATCATTTCAGCAGGTAATCAATGTGGAAAAAATAGTGATGAGATAGTCTACCCTTTTTTAATAATAAGTCCTTATGTGCATATTATACTTACATTGTGTCTCAGTTTGGACTAGCCACATTTCAAGTAATCAAGAGCCACATGTGGTGAGTGGCTATCATATTGACAGAGCAATGGTAGATGATGATGGATCTATCTTCCTGATCCAGGGTGCACTGAATTGCTTTTCCTGTGGTGATGAAAGGTTGTTTATCATTAGATGCCTACTATGTGTCAGACTTTGTGTTAGGTTGGAGGGAAGCGAAAGTGAGTAAGAGACACATAGTTTCAAAAATAATTACAGTATCACATGAAAACTGCTATGGAAGAAAAAACATCGAACATTGCCCAGGGCAGGAAGACAGGGTCACACAGCATTGGGCTCAAAAACCTGCCTTCTGGGGGCCAGCCTGGTGGCGTATCCATTAAGTTCACACAGTCCACTTGGGTGGCCCCGGGTTTGCCAGTTTGGATCCCAGGTGTGGACCTACGCACTGCTTATCAAGCCATGCTGTGGTTGGCATCCCACACAAAAAATAGAGGAAGATGGCACAGATGTTAGCTCAGGGCTAATCTTCCTAAAAACGAAAACAAAACCCTGCTTCTGGAGACAAATAGACCCATGCTCCAGGACTCACTCAGCCCACTGGGCTCTCAAAAGTAACGAATGACAAAATCTTCTAATGGAATTGTTATAAGGATAAAATGATAATTGGATGTACAGTTTCTGAAACATAGTATGCTCTATTGATAGTTATTGTTATTAAAAGGAAGGTAATGGTAAGTTTGTGTGTTTAGTGATGAGTAGAGTTTTACAGGTGTATCACAGTCAGGGTCCGCCAATTATGAACATTTGCCTTATCGACTTTCTCTCTCTCTGTGTATATCTATATACACACACACTTACATATATTTTCTCTGAACCATTGGAGAGTAATTTGTACACATCTAGCCCATTTATCCCTAAATATGTATGTATTTCCTGAGAACAAGAACATTTTCTTACATAAATAGAGTGTAATTATCAAATTCAGAGACTTTAAAACAATGCTATTTTCTAGTGCAAAATATTCAAATTTTGCTGGTTGCACAATATCTTTTTCTTTTTTTTTCCATCGTGGTCCAGGATTCAATCAGGATCATATCATATTCAGTTGTCATATCCCTGTGGTCTCCTGGAGTCTGGAACAGTTCCTAAGACTTTTCTTTGGAGGGGTGCAGTGTGTGTGTGTATGTGAAAAGTCTTGACATTTTTAGAAAAAACAATCTAGTCACTTTGTAGAATATTCCCCAACTTGGATTTTTCTTGTGTTTCCTCATGATTAGGTCCAGGTTATATATTTTGGCAGGTCAACCAAGACTTTTGACGATACTTTTTAATGAAGGGACTCAATAGCAGGAGGGCTCCAAGGCCTGAAGGAGAGGGGGCAGGAATGACGTGATTAGGTCCTGGTTGGGAGCTGTAACTGCAGATGAGCGGCACCTGCTGGGAGCTGTAATTACTGAGGGATGCCGCCATGCCCAGAGCCAAGGCAAAGAGGGAGGGAGGAGGAGTAAACACCCTGAACTTGCTCTCTTCCCGTCCTTGGATCTCTTGCAGGTGCTCCCATTGGCTGAGCTCAACAAGAAGTAGACAAGAAAGGCCTCCAGGTGATTTAGTCCTTAGCAGTCAGCCTCCTGGAGCAGGGAGAATGGGACAATGGCACAGAGAATGGGTCTCGGTGGGATTAGGGGAAATGGAAAATCACTAGCACACCAAGAAATTGGGGAGAGCACTTCAAGCAGTGGGAGCAGTATATTCAAAGGCCATGAGGTATGAAAGGCCGAGAAGTGTTTAACATTCTAGAATGTAGTCAATGAGGTTAAGAAGCTAGGCTGGGTCCATTTTGTAAAAGTATTACGTATCAAGCTAAGGACTTTGGAGCTGATCCTCCTGACATAAAGATTTTTAAGCAGGACAGTTACATAATCAGATTAGTGTTTCAGAAAAATAGCTATGGTGGCAATGGAACAGAACTACAAAGGAAAGAGAAGTCAGGAAGTTATTGCAACAGTTCAAGGCAGAGATGAAGAAAGACTCACTAAATTGGTTGCACAGAAGGTCTAGAAAAAGAGACAAATAAGAGGCATTTGGGACATGTAAAAATTAGAAAGAGGAAAAGGTCAAAGAGGTTTGAGGTTTAATTAGTAATAATTAGTATTATTGATAATGGCAGCTAACAGATAGTGGGTACCTACCATCTGACACCAGATTAGAGATCTCATCAATCTTCAGAGCAACTCTGTGATGCAGGTGTTATTCTCACAGTTTTAATTATGGGAAGTAAAAATGTTTGAGTGGATGATAATACCTGAATTGAGGTAGAATGTTTGAAGTTGCCAGTGGGGCATAGTGTGAGTCCTAATATGCTTGGAGCCATGGAGACAGATCTGGACTGGTGCTGAGCACTTGGGAGACATCATACTGTTGATGTGAGAATTGTAATCATAGAATATATGAGACTGACCAGGATGAAACACTACCATACGTTAAGGACTGTTCCAAAAAGAGCTAGAAAGTGTCAGAGATGTTTGGATGCAAAGAAGAATACCACATGTAGCCGTTTTTGTTGTTGATATAGTTAGCCTGAGCTGGTCCAGGCTTGTAAAGGACACACAGTTTACTACTATGAAAATAGAGGTTCTAGTTCAACATGGTGACATAGGGAGATTCTGAACTTACCTCCTCCCATGGACACACTGAACCTACAGCCACATATGGAACAATTTGCTCTGGGAAAATAACCCACATTGAAGCAGGCAGGAAGGGCTAAGACACAATCTTGCCATGCGACCCACAATCGAGGGGGAACTCAAAAGTTCGAAATTCTCCCTGAAGAGTGAAGGGTTTGAATCCTACACTGGGAAACCAGATTTTTAAGACCTGCACCTGAGACATGAGCCGCCAAAATATCGAGCTTTGAAAGCCAATGGGGTTTGTGTCCAAGAGACCCACAAGTCTAAAGCGAACTGAGAAATGTCTTTTAAAGGACTCATCCAGCCCAGGGCCCAGCACAGAAGCAATGGATTGAGAGGCACTCAGGCTTTCGGTGAAAGGAGGCTCATTTGCTTATCTTAAAGCACTGGCCTGAAGGGCATGCATCCAATTTCACACACAACTTGATGCCTGTGGGGTTCTCACCAGGGATGGAGGCTGCTGGGTGCTATATTTATGCTCTATACCTCTCTCCACCTGGTGGGTACCATCTTTGTGCTTTCCCTCTTCGTGCTCCAGAGAACCAGGATCTCCTGAATGGGAGCTTTGACACGCATTTGGTGCCACAGTTTTTGCAGCTGCCGCTCAGGGAAGCTTATGTTCCTGAGTCCCACGGGACTGTAACAATCAGAGAGACAGTACTTAGCAGGCCATCACCCAAGTCTTTCTCTTATAGGCCTATTAGCTTGTCTAGGAGCTTTGGCCTGAGGGGCAGACTTCTAGCTTAGCGCACATCTAGAGACCTATGGAGATACAAGCAGGAAACAGAGGCTGGAGGACAGTCTTTGCACTCTCCCTCTGCCTTGCTCTAGCTCACAAGAAAGAAACTTAAACTCTTATCTGGTGCCCCGATCTTTTCAGTTGCTGCCAGGGGACACCTCTACATTGCCTGGCTCCAGTGGCCAGTGGGGCTTACACTCATGCGTCCCATAGGACCGTAAACAATGGAGAAAGTGTTCTTAAACAGCTTTCATCCCCAGGGCACAGCAAGAGACCTATTAGCTAATCATCTCGCCCGTAGCCTGAGGGACAGGCTTCTAATAGACTGCATGTCTAAGGGCCAACTGTAATCCTTTCTAGAGACCTTGCAGAGTGGGTGTTGTCTTCACACTCTCCTCTGCTGTGCTCCAGTATCTCTCAGAGGGGAGCTTATGCATACTGCTGCCCCAGTTTTTGTCGCTGCCAGCCAGGGGATGCCCACTGATAGCCTGGCTCTGGTGGCCAGGGAGGCTTGTATTACTGGATCTCATGGGCAAGTAACAGTCAGAGAGACAGTTCTCGGCAGGCCACTACCCAAGGGTAGCGCACAGACAGTAGACGGAAACATAACCCCAGTCTTTCTATAAAAGAAAGAAGCCTATTTGCTTGTCCTGCAGCTTCAGCCTGAGGTGCAGGATTCAGGTTTGGCACACATAGGGGTCTATGTGGGTGGTCTCAGGGACCATAGGTTGGTGGATGCCAACTTTGTACTCTCCCTCTGCCTCACTCCAGCTCACCAGTATTTCCCAGATAGGAGCTGTACACTTGTCTGGTGCCCAAGTTTTTGTGACTGCTGTCCAAGAGACACTTCTAGATAGCCTGGTTGTGGTAGACAGCAGGGCTTACACTTGCAGTCCCAAAGGACTGTATATATTTTATACTTTAAAAGCTGCTGCCTGAGGATCTGACTTACAGGTCTGAGCCTGAATCTAGGTGCTGACTGAGATCCTCCCTGTTGGGACACTGACAAGGCTTTGCACACCCTCAACTACTGGGAGCCACTAACTATAAAATCTGCTTCTTGGACAATCACAAAAGTTTCAGTGACAACCAAGAGCTAGGGCAGGGTTCAATGATAAATTTCATCTGCTACGTGAGGCCACTCCTTCAAGACTAGGAGAGATGGCTGTTTTATCTAAGCATAGAAACCAACACAGAGTCAAGCAAAATAAACAAAGGAATATGTTTCAAATGAGATAACAATATAAAACTTCAGAAAAAATACTCAATTGGAGATAAGTGATTCATCTGATAAAGAGTTCAAAATAATAGTCATAAAGTAGCTCACCGAACTTGGGAGAAGAATGAGGGAAGACAGTGAGAACTTCAACAAAGAGATAGAAAAATTTTTTAAAGTATCAAAGAGAAGTCACATGCATTCAAACTTAAGTTGTTATCAACTTAAAATAGATTGTTATAAATATAAATTGTTTTATGTAAGCCTCATGGTAACAACATAGCAAAAACCTATAGTATATACACAAAAGATTAAAAAAAAGTAAACTAAGCATATCACTACAGGAAATCATCAAAACACAAAGAGAGTAAGAGAAGAAAAAGAAACAGAGGAACTACAAAACAGCCAGAAATTAATTAACAAAATGGCAGTAAGTACATACCTATCAAAAATTACTTTAAATGTAAGTGGACTAAATTCTCTACTCAAAAGACAGAGTGGCTAATGGGTAAGAAACAAGACCCATCTATATGCTTCCCTCAAGAGATTCTCTTCAGGCATAAAGACACACACAGACTGAAGGTGAAGGGATGAAAAAAAAATATTCCATGCGAATGGAAACCAAAAGAATGCTGGGGTAGCTATACCTATCAGACAAAATAGACTTTAAAACAAAGACTATAAAAAAGACAAGGAAGAGCATTACTTAATGATAAAGGGGTCAGTCCAACAAGAGGATATAACATTTGAAAATATTTATGCACCCAACATGGGAGAACCTAAATATGTCAAGCAAATATTAACAGACCTAAGGGAGAAATAGCAATACAATAGTAGGGTACTTTAATACCTCACTTTCACCAATGGATAGACCATCCAGGCAGAAAATCATTAAGGAAACATTGACCTTAAATGACATATTAGACCAAGTAGACTTAATAGACATTGTAGACTTAATAGACAGTGCAGAACATTCTACCCCAAACCAGCAGAATACACATTCTGCTCAAGTGCACATGGAGCATTCTCCAGGATAGGTCATATGTTAGGTCAAAAATAAGTCTTAATAAATTTAAGAAGATTGAAATCATATCAAGCATCTTTTCTGACCACAGTGGGATAAAAGTAAAAATCAGTTACAAGAAAGGAACTGGAAAATTCACAAATATGTGAAGAACAACAACATGCTACTGAACACCCAATTGGTCAAAGAAGAAATCAAAAGAGAAATAAAAAAATACCTTGACCCAAATGAAAATTGAAATAACAGCATACTAATTATGAGATGCAGCAAAATAGCTTCTAAGAGGTAAGTTCATAGCAATAAAAGCCTACATCAAAAAACAAAAAAAAAATCTCAAACAACCTAACTTTATATATCAAGGAACTAGAAAAAGAACAAACAAAGCCCAAAGGTAGCAGAAGAAAGGAAATAACAAAACCAGAGCAGAAATAAATGAAATAGAGACTAAAAAGACAATAGAAAAAAGTCAGTGAAACTAAAAGCTGGTTCTTTCAAAGGATAAACAAAATTGACAAACATTTAGCTAGACTCACCAAGAAAAAAAGAATGCTCAAATAAATAAAATCAGATATAAAGAGAAGACATTATGACTGATACCACAGAAATACAAAGAATCATAAGAGACTACTATGAACAATTATACTCCAATAAATTTGAAACCTAGAAGAAATGCTAGAAATGCCTAGAAACATACAACCTACCAAGACTGAATCATGAAAAACATAGAAAATCTGGACAGACCAATTACATAAGGAGAGTGAATTAGTAATCAAAAACCTCCCAAGAAACAAAAGTGCAGGACCAGACAGCTTCACTTGTGAATTATATCAAACATTCAAAGAATTACTAACACCAATACTTCTCAAACTCTTCCAAAAAATAGAAGAGGGGGAACACTTCCAAAGTAATTTTTTGAGGCCAGCCTTACCCTCATACCCAAACCAGACAAGGATGTCACAGAAAAGAAAATAGGCCAATATGCCTCATGAACATGGATGCAAAAATCATCCATAAAATATTTGCAAACAGAATTCAGCAATACATTAAAAGAATCTTTCACCATGATCAAGTGGGATTTATTCCAAGGATGCAAGGATGGTTCAACAGCCATAAATCATCAATGTGATACACCACATTAACAAAATGAAGGTTAAAAATCAAATGACCATCTCAATAGACGCAGAAAAAGCATTTCCAAAATTCAAAATCCATTTATGATAAAAACTCTCAGCAAAGTGCATGTGTTAAGAATGTTCCTCAATATAAGAAAGGCCATATATTACAAGCCCACAGCTATTATTATAGTCAATAGTGAAAAGCTGAAAGCTTTTCCTCTAAGATCGGGAACAAAACCAGGATTGCCCATTCTTGCCACTTTTATTCAACAAAGTTTTGCATATCCTAGGCTGAGCAATTAGGCAAGAAAAAGAAAGAAAAGGCATCCAAATTGAAAAGGAAGAAATAAAACTATCACTATTTGCACATGACATATATATAGAAAACCCTAAAGACTCCATCGAAGAACTGTTAGAACTAATACATTCAGTAAAGTTGCAGGATACAAAATCAACATACCAAAATATGTTGTTTCCATACTCTACTACTGAATATCAGAAAGACAAATTAAGAAAACAATCCCTTTTATAATTGCATCAAAAACAATAGAATACCTAGAAATAAATTTAACCGAGGAAGTAAAAGACCTGCATACTGAAAACTATAAGACATTGATGGAAGAAATTGAAGAAGACAGAAATAAATGGAAAAATATTTCACACTCACAGATTGAAAGAATTAAATGGTAAAGTGTCCATACTACCCAAAGAAATCTACAGATTCAATGCAACTCCTATCAAAATTACAATGGAGTTTTTCACAGAAATAGAACAAGCAATTCTAAAATTAGTATGGAAGCACAAAAGACCCTGTATAGCCAAAGCAATCTTGAGAAAGAAGAAAGCTGGAGGCATCACAATCCCTGATTTCCAACCATATTACAAAGCTATGGTAACCAAAACAGTATGGTATTGGCATAAAAACAGACACATAGATAAATGGAACAGAATAGAGAGCCAAGGCTATACGGTCAATTAATTTAGGACAAAGGAGCCAAGAATATACAGTAAGAAAGAACAGTCTCTTCAATAAATACTGCCGTGAAAACTGGACAGCCACATGCAAAAGAATGAGAACTGGATGACTGTCTTACACCATACACAAAAATTAACTCAAAACGGATTAAAAACTTGAATGTAAGACCTGAAACCATAAAAATTCTGGAAGAAAACATAGGCAGTAAACTCCTTGATGTTGGTCTTGGGGATGATTTTTTGGATTTGACATCCAAAACAAAGGCGACACAAGCAAAAATAAACAAGTGGGACTACATCAAACTAAAAAACTTCTGCACAGCAATTGAAAACATCAAGAACCTGAAAAGGTAACTTACTGATTGGGAGAAAATATTTGCAAATCAAATATCTGATAAGTGGTTTATATCCAAAATATATAAGAACTCATTTAACTCAATAGCAAAAAACCCAATCTGATTAAAAAATGGGCAAGAGATCTGAATAGATCTTTTTCCAAAGAAGACATACAGATGGCCCACTTGAAAAGGTATGTGAAAAGGTGCTCAGCATCACTAATCATCAGGGAAATGCAAACCAAAAGTGAGATATGGCCTCACACCTGTTAGAATGGCTATCATCAAAAAGACAAGAAATAACAAGGGTTGTCAAGACGTGGAGAAAAGGGACCCCGCATGCACTGTTGGTGGGATTGTAAATTAATGCAGCGACTATGGAACAAAGTATGGCTGTCCCTCAAAGAATTAAAAATAGAACTACCATATGATCCAGCAATTCCACTTCTGGCTATTTATCCAAAGAAAATGAAAACATTAACTCAAAAAGATATATACACCCCAATGTTCATTGCAGCATTATTTATAATACCAAGATATAGAAACAACCTAGGTGTCCAGTGATGGATAAGTAGATAAAATGTGGTTTATATATACAATGGAATATTATTCAGCCATAAAAAGAAGGAAATGTTGCCATTTGTGACAATATGGATAGACTTGGAGGGCACTGTACTAAGTGAAATAAGTCAGACAGAGAAAAATAAATACTGCATGATCTCATTTCTATATGGAATCTAAAAAAAACAAAAACAAACCAACAAACAAGCTAATAGGTAAAGAGAACAGATTTGTGGTTGCCAGAGGCTAGGTTTTGGGGGGAGTGCTGGGCAACATGAGTGAAGGGGATCAAAAGATTCAAACTTCCAGTTGCAAAATAAATAAGTCAAGGGGATGTAATATACAGCAGAGCCACTATTCTTAATACTGTATTGCATATTTGAAAGATGCAAAGATATTAGATGTTAAAATTTCTAATCACAAGAAAATATTTTGTAACTATGTATGGTGGTGGATGTTAACTAGACTTATCTTAGGGATCATTTCTCAATATATTCAAATATGGAATCATTATGTTGTACACCTAAAACTAATATAATGTTATATGTCAATTATACCTCAATAAAAAAAAGATAGCTGTTGTGACAAACAAGATATTAGTCTCTGGGAACATGACAATAACTCTAGCTTATTCCTGAAGGAACACCTTGCCTTGAATGAAGTATACCTGGTTTGTTCCAAACTCCACCGCTGTTTTTTATGTGACCTTTCATATGACATTTAACTTCTACCTGAGAATTAGTGCTTATTGAGCTCCTAAACAGAGAATGATATTTTCCCATTGGCAAATTATTTTAGCAAAATATTTCAAAGTCCCTGAATTATAAGGGATAGATTTTTTAAATGTTAGTTTTATACAAGGTTATGGCTAGATATTGGTCAAATGCAAAGATCTCTCAATTAAATAGATCCTACATTAGTTTCTTAATAGCCTGAAGTAGATGAATTATGTATTTTTCATTTTGAGGAACCAAGTTGAAAATATTTTGCACGTGGAATAGAAATCATTTAAGGAACTATGGAAACCACTAATCTAGCTTAACACTTTCCATTACTTTGGAAACATTTTTTATTCTGTGATTACTAACTAGTCTGTTATGGTTTGGAGACAACAACAGAAGATTTTACGTTTTATGCTTCATTGGGAAAAAATAATCCTTTAGATATTTGACCTCAGATAATTGTGAATCCCATTGAGGGCGCACTGCATTTTCGGGGACTGTGTTTTTAAACCATGACAAAGTATAGAACACAGTGTATCCTGGGAGATTTCCTTGAGGAGCCACAGTATCTTTTTGTGGACTGTTAATATATACTGTATATGATTGTATTGTATATTATATCTCTTATTAACTCTAGTGCCATCACTAATGTTTTAATATATAACTGTATGCACCTCAAGGGAGCCGTTTGTGTGTTTTACTGGGAAGGAGCATAAAAAAACTTCCCCCTGCTGTTCCCCTCTATTATAAATTAATATCCACTACCAGGGGACCTCTTATGATATAAAATTGTCATCCTGTGAGTGGTATGGATGAAATTATCGTGGAGGAAAGCTGAGCAGTAACCAGAGTATGAATAAGACAGCACCTATTCTGCTGTACATGGGACCCCTGGTGCTTTATATTAATTTATGATAAATAATTTACATTGCTAATTTCAAAGTTTAATAATCTGCATTATCTCTTTGGTCACAGCCTTCTCTTAATGTAAGTGCATTTTCTATACTGAAATGGGACATTTCAATAACATGAAATCATTTTTGCCAGGTTGAGTATCCTGCAATTTGTACAAGAGAAGATTTTAGCCAGTAAGAAGGCCTTGAGGATGAACCCTTTTAAGTGACATCGTTGCCTGAATTGCTTTCATTTTGGCAATAAAGGAGTTGCAGGAGAAGGAGATTGATCCACAATGACAGTCCTGTGTGTTCCAGTGTGATGGTTGCCTGGCAACTCTATCTGAAGAAACTAAATATTGGACTTGTATCTGTATTAATTCCCTCTTGTTGTCAAGGTTTATAGGTATTTAATATATTAAGCTCAGAAAATACTTAAAAGCAAAAGGTTTGCTCATTTGATGATCCTTTGAAATTGTAGACAATTGTAGGATGTCAACAAATAAGGGTCTTGGGGAGTAAGTGGTATAAAACACTGCGAATATGGCTTAAATGTATTTGAACATCTCTTCAATGAGTCTGAGCCTAACCTTGGTGTCTCATATCCTTTACTTTTATCTCTTCGAAGGACATATCTCTTCACTTAAAGAACATTTATTAACTATCTTTAATGTGTTATCTTCTGCACTAGATATGGGCTAGGGTATAAATGTGAGAAAGACAGAACCCCTGATCTTTTAGTCTGGGATGGAGACCTTGGCATCTGATGCATACCACACCTAGAGAGGATCATTGTCACTTGTCACACTCAGGGCACATACCCATCAGTATTAGTTATTCTTTTTACACTCTTGCAGAGATAAAAGTAAGCTTTGGATTGTGCCCAGTGCCCAACCAATTACTTGTGGCTCCAATACAAACTTCCTTCTTCCACCTGTTCTCAAGAGTGCTATGACAGAGGTATCACCCTGGTCTGGTGGTCTCTAAATCTTCATCCCTCTTTTCCATGCCTCAGCTTTTGTTTTCAGAGTCTTTACTGTTTTTGCCTTCAATATGTCTTAGCTTCATCCCGTCATTGATCTCCCCTCTATTTAATCAGGGCCACAGAAAAACTGTGAGGAAAAGTTGGCTAACAGATGGCATATTTTACTAATGAGAAAACTCTCAAGGATAATGGAGTCCTTCAAAGTTCTAGAAATGAACAAGATCTCAAGATGAAATATATTAAATTGTGTTTTTAATGCATAGGCTAAGAACCTATACTGATAATAATGCGAAGGATTATTTTTTATTACTCCAAACTCTTCCAAATGGGGACATTTGGTCATTAATCTTCAATACAGCCATTATTTTAGTTGGCTGAGGAAGTCGAAAAGTAGTTACTGCTTTGATTCTTGTTATAATTATATGAAGGGTAAGTCTTTTAATAGCCACCAAAACACTCATGACTTCCATTAGTTGATTTTATTCCAAATCAGTACTAATAAGGAACAACGGGGTGAGAGAACAGAGCTGAATCAAAATTATCTATCTCCCCTACCTCTGTCATTCACTAAGACAGCACAACGTTCTTTGCTACAGCTCATCAAGAAAGGGCACGTTTCTTAGGTATGTTACCGAATCCACTGGCATTCAATTGGGGAAGCCCAAGCAGCATATTATGGAATAAAGATTTGCTACTGGAATGAGACCTTATGCAATGGTCAGAGAAGCTAAGGAAGTAAGGATCCAGAAGGGAGAAATGAAGCATCAGAGGAAAGTCACCAACCAGCTCTCTTGAAGCACCGGGGCTGGTAGGCAAGTCAGAGCTTGCAGGGAAATGTATGGGATGGCTAGTCCAGTTGCCAGGGTATGGCCACAAAGGGGAGCTGGGGAAGAGCCTATGGAAAGCTATCATCTGTGGTGACAACTGCTTCTGTAGGTGTTCAGCCAAATGTCTGGTGGTGAGCTTGGGGCTCCTGCTGGTTAGCAGTGCTGCCATTCATGAGGAAGAGCTGGACACAAAACCGGGGAGAGTAAGGATAAGCTGGCACCTGCTGGCCCCTCTGAGTTGGTCTTCACATTTAACCAGAAACATTTGCAGAGAGTGATGGCTGCTATTTCACTTCTGTCTTCCCAAACTCAGGCCAATTCTTAGCCTGGGACGATACAGGGAAGAGGAATCCAGGAAATGTTGTTCCAGATTGACCAAGTTGACAAAGTGGACTCCATCACAGCTACAGTGCAGGACTTTATGTAGAGGTGACTGTAAGCCTTCCCTGAACACTCTCATCACCCCCTCCTTGGCAGACCCTTCAGGTATGTGTCAGTGAACTCCCTGAGGACAGAGACGTTTTGTGTCTCAGTCATCTTTTTATCACTATTCTCAGCTCAGAACCTACAGTAGGAGGACAGGGGGAGAGAAAGTCAGGGCTGGCTGTAGCTACAGCTTTACAAGGCCATTTTTTGGTCATGCCATAGAATGACTGATTAGCGATCAGCCTTGAAAGCAGGTCCTCCAGCACATGATTGTCTGCTCCTTCTCATGCCCTAGCTGTAGCACAGCCCCCTTCAAATGCGTGACCAGTTATCCTTGACATGTCCTCTCGAAAGTTAGTTACACTCACAGATTCCACTGTGTTAGTCATGAGGAATACAGAGATAGACATAAGTTTCTCACTTTTAAGAGGGCAGCAATCCAGTGGCAGAAGAATGACACAGAGTCACGGAAGGTTAAATATTAATAGTGATAGAAAATAAAAATAATATTTCCACAAACACCACATTTACAGGAGGGAAATCCATTGTGGCTTAGCACTATGAATGAAGAGTTCTTGGAGGAGGTGGCAAAGGAGAAAGCCTCAAGGACTGGGAGGGACATGATAAACTCAGCACCCGCCATCTTTGTCAGTCAGTCTTGGGAACCAAGTAAGTATATATGACCACAGATGTTACAGCTGGCAAAGGTTAAACCAGTCAAATTATTTAATTCTACTGCACAAGGATTAAAAATCGTACGCACTAAGATCAGAGTAATTCAGGAAGGAAAAATAGGACAAAGGCGAGAAAATGAAGGATAGAAACAAACATGTGTCTATTTTTAATCCTTATAAAAATGAGAACATGTATGCCCGAAAATGGCTGCATATTGTGGTAGGAACCATGTTTTTCCTGTGTTTGAGACATTTTGTCTTTAAATGATTAATGTGTCAGCTTGTGGGACCACTCACAATGAAACTGTAATAATGGATCAGATACAATTTTTTTGGATCAGAATATAATTTGAATCAGATCACAATTTTTAAAAATCCTGTTGCTTAATTGCCAATTCAGGAAGATAAATAAGCTCAAGAAATGACCCAGCAGAATAAAGTATGCCAAGATTTATAATGAGATCAGAGGCCATGAAGTGGCTCATCCTTTGAGGACAGTTGTTCCTTTCCTTCAATAGCATTTCCTTAAGAACCATCCTAACTCTTAAGTTGTCTTTAATTTCTCCCTAATTTTACTTTTTCTCTCTTTGTAATAAGACCTGTATCATGTCCATAGTAGATCAGCAAATTGCCACTATTCTCTACCAAAAAGTAGACATGACAAATGGTTTACTCTTTTCTGGCATAATTCAGTTTGTTTTGTAGTTTGAATCCACATGGAGACTACTATTATGGGTTGAATTGTGTCCTCCCAAAATTCACATGTTGAGCTCCCAACCCCCAGTATCTCAGAGTATGACTGACTGTATTTGGAGATAGGGTCCTTAAAGAGGCAATTAAATTAAAATGAGGTCCTTAGGGTGAGCTCTAATCCAATATGACTGACGTCCTCATAAGAAGAGATTAGGACATAGACACACATAGAGGGAAGACCACGTGAAGACATAGGGAGATGACAGCCATCTATAAGTCAAGAAGAGAGGTCTCAGAAGAAACAATCTTTCTGACACCTTGATCTCGGACTTCCAGTTTTCAGGAATGTGAGAAAGTAGGTTTCTGTGGTTTAAGCCACCTGTTATGGCAGGCCTAGCAAAGTAATACAACTGCTATTTTCAAATAGAAAGCAATGGATATACTAAAATTACTTAGAGGCACTGTTATTCTATCCTCTGAGCCAAATGGATGCAAGTCTATAGCTTCCACCATATTTTGCCTCAAAATAAGAAGACCACAGAGAGGATATGAAGATAGCCTTATTCAGGGACCAAGATCATTATCAAAGTCAGGGTGGTTTAAAAAACATTCAGGAAATTTAGAGCCAATGTATTATGTTTGAAACTCCTCCCTCTGCAACTTAATCCTACTGGTGTGATATAACTTTTAAGGCTGGTGTCTTCACTTGTCAAATATGGATAAGAATCATCTGATAGGGTTTCAATTCAAGATGGCGACATAGGAAGATCTTGAACTCACTTCCTTCCATGGACACACCAAATCTACTGCTACATTTGTAACAATTTCCTCTGAAAATAATCCCAAAACTAGCTGAGTGACTCCTACACAATGGGTGAATGAGAAAAAACATTGAAATAGGCAGGAGAGGCTGAGATACAATCTCACCATAAACCCGACCCTTGGTATGGTTACCCACAACAGGCGGGAACTTAAGACCCGGAGCTTCTCTCTGAAGAGCAAAGCATTTGAACCTCAAATTGGGCACGCCAACTTTTAAGACCTGCACCTAAGAGGCAAGCTCCCAAAATATCTAACTTTGAAAGCCAACAGGGCTTGTATCCATGAGACCCACAAGGTGACAGCAAACTAAGAAACGATTCTTGAAGGGCTGGAGTGTGGACTCACCCACCCCAGAACTCAGAGGCAGCTGACTGAAAAACATCCAGACTTTCTGTCAAAGAGGCTCATTTGCTTATCTTAAAGCATCAGCCTGAGGGGCAGGCATCTATTTAACACCCATCTAGGGGCCTACAGAAATACCCTCTGGGAATGAGGCCAGTGGGCATCGTATTTGTGCTCTTCCTAGGTCTCACTCCAGCTCACTGTTATCTCCCAGAAAGGAGCTTCTACCCATGTCTGGCACATTAATTTTTGTCCCTGCCACCTGGGACATGCTTCTAGGTTACCTGGCTTTGTTGGCCAGCAGGACTTATGCTCACAGGACCCACAGGACTGAAAACATATGAACAAGAGTTCTTAACTGGCTACCACTCCTAGGTACAGCAAGAGGCAACAAAGAGAAATGCCCAGTCTTTCCATGAAAGAGGTCTATTAGATTATTTTCATAGCTGCAGCCTGAGAGATAGGCTTCTAAATAAACACACATCTAAGGGCAGACTGTAATCCTCTCCAGAGATCTTAGAGTTGGGTGCTGTCTTTGTGCTCTCTTTCTACTACACTCTAGAGCACCGGTATCTCCCAGGGTGGGGCTGGCGGGGCTTACACACATCTGGTGCCCTGATTTTTATGTCTGGTGCTCTGCTTTTTGTGGATGTTTCCCAGAGGAACATCCCTTGTTTGTCTGGCTCTGGTGACCAGGGGAGCTTGCATTCTTGCGTCCCATGGGACAGTAAAAAAAGAGAGAAAGTTCTTGGCTGGCTGCTACCCCCAGGACACTGCACAGAGGGCAGACTGAAATATACCCCAAATCTCTCTCTGAAAGAGACCTATATGCTTGTCTTGTGCTTTGGCCTGAGGAGCAGACTTCTGGTTAGGCAAACAACTATGGACCTACTGAGGTGTTCCTCAGGGATGAATGCTAGTGGAGGCCATCTTTGTATCACCCTCTGCCTCACACCAGATCACTGATATCTCCTGGAAAAGAGCTTGTAAAGTTCTGGCACCCAGATTTCTGCAGCTGCAGCCTAGGAGACACCTATAGATCACCTGGCTCTGGTGGCCAGTGGGGCTTTTGCTTGCAGTCCCACAGAATTGTATATATTTTATACTTTAAAATCTTCTGCTTGAGGGTCTGGCTTCCAATCAGCCTGAATATAAGTGCTGACTGAGATCCTCCTCATTAGGACACGGACAGGTCTTGGTACACCTTCATCTACTGGGAGCCACTAAAAATAAAATTGGCTGCTTGGACAATCCCAAAGGCTTAAGAGACAACCAAGAGGTAGGGCAAGGTTGAATGATAAGGTTCATCAGCTACATGGAGCCACTCCTTCAAGACTAGGAGAGCTGGTTGTTTTATCTAATCCAAAAAAAGAAAAAAAAAAAAACAATACAAGCAAAATAAGGAAACACAGGAATATGTTCCAAATGAAAGAACAAGATTAAACCTCAGAAAAATCCCTCAGTGAAATGGAGATGAGCAGTTCACCGAACTTGGGAGAAGAATGAATGAACACAGTGAGAACTTCAACAAAAAGACAGAAAATATAACAAAGTATTAAATAGAAGTCACAGAGCTGAAGAATACAATAACTTAACTGAAAATACGTTGGAAGGGTTCAGTAGCAGACTACCTGAAGCAGAGAAAAGGATCATGAACTTGGGGCTGGCCCTTTGGCTGAGTAGTTAAGTCTGCACGCTCTGCTTCAGTGGCCCAGGGTTTCACCAGTTCAGATCCAGGGTGCGGACCTAGCACCACTCATCAAGTCATGCTGAGGTGGCATCCCACATGCCACAACTAGAAGGACCCACAACTAAAATATACAACTATGTACTGGGAGGCTTTGGGGAGAAGAAGGAAAATTTTAAAAATAAATAAAATCTTAAAGAAGTGAATAATCTAAAAAAATAAAGGATCAGAATCCCAAAGAGAAGTGGAACTCACCCAATCAGAGCAGCAAAAATAAAAGAGAATGAAAAAAAAGTGAAGATAGCCTAAGGGACTTATTGGACAACATCAAGTGGACCAAGATTCACATCATAGGGATCCCAGAGGAAGAAGAGAGAGAGAAAGGTGCAAAAAACTTATTTGAAGAAATAAAAGCTGATAACCCCCCTAATCTGGGGAAGGAAACAGACATCCAGATCCAGGAAGCCCAGAGAGTTTCAAATAAGATGAACCCAAAGAGACCCACACCAAGACACATTATAAATAAAGTGTAAAATTTTAAAGACAAGGAGAGAATCTTAAAAGCAGCATGAGAAAAACAACTTGTGTACAAGGGAATCCCCATAAGACTACCAACAGATTTTTTCATTAGAAACTTTGCAGGCCAGAAGGGAGTAGCATGATAAACTCAAAGTACTGAAAGAAAATAACTTCTACCAAGAATACTCTACCTGGCAAAGTTGTCATTAAGAATTAAAAGAGAGATAGTTTTCCAGACAAGCAAAAGCAAAAGCAAAAGGAGATCATTACCACTAGACTGGCCTTATAAGAAATGTTCAAGGAAGTTCTTCAAGCTGAAATGAAAGGGTGCTAATTAGTAAGAGGAAATCATATGAGAGTATAAATCACACTGGTACAGATAAATATGTATTAAAACTAAGACCAATCTAATATTATAAAAGCAGTGGGTTAATCACTTATAAAGCTAGGATAAAGGTTAAAATACAGAAGTAGTAAAAAAAATTATAAAATAATTAGTTAAGGGATACATAAGATAGAAAGAGGTAAATTGTGACATCAAAAACATAAAATGGGGAGGGAGATTAAAAAATGTTGAGCTTTAAAGGGCTGGACCCATGGCCAAGTAGTTAAGTTTGCATGCTCCACTTCAGCGGCCCAGAGTTTCACCAGTTCAGATCCTGGGCACAGACGTGGCACTGCTCATCAAGCCATGCTGAGGCAGTATCCCACATGCCACAACTAGAAGTATCCACAACTAAAAATATACAGCTATGTACTGGGGGACTTTGGGAAGAAAAAGGAACAAATAAAATCTTTAAAAAACAAAATGGTGAGCTTTAGAATGTGTTCAAACTTAAGTTGATATCAACTTAAAATAGACTGTTAATCTAAATTGTTTTATGTAAGCCTTATGGTAACCACAAAGCAAAAACCGATTGTAGATACATAAAAGATAAAGTGAAAGGAATCTAAGCATACCACTAAAGAAAGCTGTCAAACCACAAAGGAAAAGAGCAAGAGAAGATTTAACAAATTGATGATAAGTACATACCTATCAATACTTAGTTTAAATGTAAATGGACTAGATTCTCCAATCAAAAGGTGTAGAGTGGCTGAATGGAAAAAAACCCAAACAAGATCCATCTATATACTGCCCACAAGAGACTCATTTCAGATGTAAGGACAAAAAGACTGAAAGTGAAAGGATGGAAAAAGATATTCCATGCAAATGGAAATCAAAAGAAAGCTGGATTAGTTAGACATACATTAGACAAAATAGTAAGAGGCAAAGAAAGACATTACCTAGTGATAAAAGGGTCAATCAAAGAAGATGATATAACATTTGTTAATATTTATGCACCCAATATAGAAGCACCTAAATATATAAGGCAAATATTAACAGATCTAAAGGGAGAGAGATACAGCAATACAATAGTAGGGAATTTTAATACCCCACTTACATCAATGGATAGATTGTCAAGACAGAAAATCAAGAAGGAAACATAGGCCTTAAATGATACTTTAGACCAGATAGACTTAAGAGACATATACAGAACATTCCATCCCAAAGCAGCAGAATACGCATTCTTCTCAAGTGCACATGGAACATTCTCCAGGATAGATCATGTGTTAGGCTACAAAGTAAATCTTAATAAATTCAAGAAGATTGAAATCATATAAGGCATCTTTTCTAACCACAATGGTATGAAACTAGAAATCAATTAAAAGAAGAAAACTGGAAAATTCTCAAATGCAATGAGAAAAACAACATGTCACCAAACAACAAATGGGTCAATAGAGAAATCAAAAGAGAAAGCAAAAGGGCTTGCCTAATGGCATAGTGGTTAAGTTTGTGTGCTCCACTTTGGCATCCCAGGGTTCTCCAGTTTGGATCTCAGGCGCAGACTTATGCACCACTTATCAAGCCATGCTGAGGGAGGAATCCCACATATAAAGTAGAGGAAGATGGGCATGGATGTTAACTCAGTGGCAATCTTCTTCAGCAAAAAAAAAGGAGGATTGGGGGTGGATGTTGGCTCAGGGCTAATCTTCCTCAAAAAAAAAAAAAGAAAAGAAAGCAAAAAATACCTTGAAACAAGTGAAAATACAACATGCCAAAACTTACAGACTGCAGCAAAATCAGATCTAAGAGGGAAGTTCATAGTGATAAAAGTCTACGTTAAGAAATAAGGAAAATCTCAATGAACAAGCTAACTTTACACTTCAAGGAACTAGAAAAAAAAGAACAAAGCCCAAAAATAGTAGAAGGAAGGTAATAATAAAGATCAGAGTGGAAATAAATGAAATAGAGACTAAAAAGACAATAAAAAGATCAATGAAACTAAGAGCTGGGTTTTTGAACAGATAAACAAAATTTATAAACATTTAGCTAGACTCACTAAGAAAAAAAGAGAGCCTCAATGAAGTAAAATCAGAAATGAAGAGTTGATGTTACAACTAATATAAAAGAAATACAAGGGATCATAAGAGACTACTGTGAACAATTATATGCCAACAAATTAGACAATATAAAAGAAATGGATAAATTCCTAGAAACATACAACCTATCAAAACTGAATCATGAAGAAATAAAACATCTGAATAGACCTATTACTAGTAAGGAAATTGAATCATCAGTGAAAAACCTCTCAACAAACAGATGTCCAGGACCAGGCAGCTTCACTGGTGAGTTCTACCAAACATTCAGAGAAGAATTAATACCACTCCTTCTCAAACTCTTTCAAATAATCAAAGAGAGGGGGAAACTCATTTTATGAGGCCAGCATTACCCTGATCAAAACCAGAAAAGGATGCCACAAGAAAATAAAATTACAGACCAATATCCTGGATGAACATAGATGCAAAAATCCTCAACAAAATATTAGCAAACCAAATTCAACAATACATGAAAAGAATCATACACCATGATCAAGTGGTATTTATTCCAGAGATTCAAGGATGGTTCAACATCTGCAAATCAATAAATTATATACTACATCAACAGAATGAAAGGTAAAAATCATATGATCATCTCAATAGATGTAGACAAAACATTTGACAAAATTCCACCTCCATTCCTGACAAAAATTCTCAGCAAATTGGGTATAGAAGGAATGTACCTCAACATAAAATGTTATATATGACAAGCCCATAGCTAACATCATACTCAATTGTGAAACGTTGAAAGGTTTTCCTCTAAGATTAGAAACAAGGATGCCCACTCACACCGCTCCTATTCAACATAGTATTGGAAGTCCTAGCCAGACCAATCAGACAAGAAAAAGAAAAAAGGCATCTAAGTCAGAAAGGAAGTAAAATTGTCTCTGTTTGCAGATGGCATGATCTTATATATAGAAATCCTGAAAACTCCACCAAAAAACTGTTAGAAGTAATAAATTCACTAAAGCTGCAGGTACAAAACCAACATTCAAAAATCAGTTGCGTTTCTGTACACTAACAATGAACTATCATCAAAAGAAATTAAGAAAATAATCCCATTTACACTTGCATCAAAAACAATAAAATACCTAGGAATAAATTAAAGCAAGGAGGTGAAAGACTTGCATACACTGAAAACTATAAGCTATTAATGAAAGAAATTGAAGAAGACACAAATAAGTGGGAAGATATCCTATGTTCATGGATTGGAAGAATTAATATTGTTAAGACGTCCATGCTACTCAAGCCATCTGTAGATTCAATACAATCCTTATCAAAATTCCATGGTATTTTTTACAGAGCTAAAAAAATATTCTAAAATTTGTATAGAACCATAAAGACCCTGAATAGCCAAAGCAGTTCTGAGAAAGAAAAACAAAGTTGTAGGCATCATACTTCCTGATTTCAAAGTGCATTACAAACCTGTAATAATCAAAACAGCATGGTATTGGCACAAAAATAGACCCATAGGCCAATGGAACAGAATTGAGAGCCCAGAAAAACCCTCACATATATGGTCCACTAATATTTGACAAGGGAATCCAAATATTCGTGGGGAAAAGATAGTTTCTTCAATAAATTGTACTGGGAAAACTGTATCCCTATCTCACACCACTCACAAAAATTAACTGGAAATTCATTAAAGATTGAAATGTATGACCTGAAACCATAAAACTCCCAGAAGAAAACAGGGAAAATGCTCCTTACACTGGTCTTAGAGATGATCTTTTTGGATTTTACACCCAAAGCAAAGGCAACAAAAGCAAAAATAAACAAGTGGGATTACATCAAACTCAACAGGTTTTGCACAGCAAAGGAAACTGTCAACAAAATGAAAAAACAGTGTACAAAATGGGAGAAAATATTTACAAATCATTTCTCTGAAAAAAAGTTAATATCTAGGGGCCGGCTTGGTGGCGCGGTGGTTGAGTTTGTGCCCTCTGCTTCAGCAGCCTGGGGTGTGTGGGTTTGGATCCTGGCATGGGCCTACAGACTGCTCATCAAGTCATGCTTTGGAGGCATCCCACATACAAAATAGAGGAAGATGGGCACAGATGTTAGCTCAGGGCCGCTTTTCCTCACCAAAAAATAAAATAAAAGGTTAATATCCAATATATATAAAGAACTCACACAACTCAATAGCAAAAAAACAATCTGACTTACAAAATGGGCAGAAGATCTGAACAGACCTTTTTCCAAAAAGGATGTAGAGAGCCAACAGGTACATGCAAAGGTGTTCAACATCATTAATCATCATGGAAGTGCAAATCAAAACCACAATTAAATATCATCTCACACCTGTTAGAATGGCTAGCACCAAAAAGACAAGACATAACAAGTGTTAGCGAGGATGTGGAGAAAAGGGAACCTTTGTGCACTGGTGGGAATATAAATTGGTGCAGCCACTATGGAAAACAGTACGCAGATTACTCAAAAGATTAAAAATAGAACTACCATATGATCCAGCAATTCCACTTCTGGGTATTTATCCAAAGGAAGTGAAAACACTAACTCAAAAAAATATCTGCTTCCTAGCCCCATGTTCACTGCAGCATTATTTACAATAGCCAAGATATGGAAACAACTTAAATGTCTGTTGATGGATGAATGGATAAAGAAAATGTGGCATACATACACAATGGAATATTAGCCATAGAAAAGAAGGAAATCTTGCCATTTGTGACAATATGGATGGACCTTGAGGACATTATGCTAAGTGAAACAAGTCAGAGAAAGACAAATACTGTGTGATCTCATTTGTGTGTGGAACCTAAAAACAACATCAAGAAAAACCGAACTCATAGATACAGAGAACAAATTGGTGGTTGCCAGAGTTGAGGGGTGTGGGGTGGGAAAAATGGTTGAATCGTGTCAAAAGGTACAAACTTCCAGTTATAAAATAAATAACTACTGCATGGTGATGTCAGAGATAAGGACTATATTGATAACTGGATACAAGAAGCCTCAATAAATATTGATTAATAACAATTAGATGATTTACAGTGGAATCACAACACCAAACTCTGACAGTGTTGTAGAGTCTTGCAGGTTCAAAAATGCAACAATTTGCGCAAGAAATGCTTGCCTGAATTTCTACCCAATATCAGAACTTCGATTTTTATTAGCCAATCAAGTATATGTTTTCTTTTTTCTTTCTAGGTGTATCAGACATTTTTCTTCCTGCATGTCATTTCTTCAGCTCAAAGCTTGACCTCTGACTTTCTGGGCAGCTCTGTATATTTTTCTAAGATCAATAAGGGGAACACGTCACCAGGAAAGGCAAGTGGATGGGACAGTTGTCCACAGTGTAAATGATGGCTAGTAACAAGTCAGAGGCTGACAAAAATGCAGCCCCAGTTCAGTTCACTGCTATCTAAGAAATGGCTTAGTTACTAGTAGAGCTAAACTACTCTAGAGGATATTCTGGCAGAAAGTCTCCTCCCTCTTTTAAAAAAAATTTGTCATACGTAATGGTGATATAAAAGTGGAAGGGGGCAGAGTGGAGACCCTAAATATTTGCTCCTATCTGTCAGAAACCGGTCATCTGGGAGAATTAGGGCAAGTAAACCTCTCACCATTGCTTTGAGCACAGAGGCCAGAGGTGTTTGTGTTTGTTTCAAGACCTTGAGTACAGAGGCAAGGGCTGGTGTTTTGCTGGTGACTGCTGAAGAGGAGGGATTTGGCTTCTGGCAGAACATAAAGCCAAGCTGACAACAAAGCTTTCCTTTCAAGCTATCCAAATGAACACATTTCTAATCTGAAATTCAAATACTTGACAACAGAGAGCCTGTGAGCTGGGCTTTGAACAGGAAATTGCTTCATGGTTTTAGCATAATGAATTAGGCAGTTAGACTAAATCCATTTAGTAGGAAAAGAATGCTTTCACATGCTTTCTGAAAGAAAGGAGGGGGGAAAAACCTTCTTAATTTCCCAAATTTCTCAGGACTTATAGACACAAATGCTCCATGTAAATTTTATCTGCTGTGTTCTATGATTAGTATGTAAAAAGCCATCCTAGCCTAGGATTCAGAAATGCTGTGCCTCTTAATGTTGGGGAAAGCGAAGGTGATGAATAAAGGTTAGGAGGGTCTCATCCTTCTTCGTGTCCTGTACTTTCCCTGACAATGTTGAATGCATTTTAATTCTGAAATCCTGTCTTAGTCAGTGGCAGTGTTAAGTCCAACAGACACAGTATTGCTTCTTTCAGGGAACAGGGGAGAGATATGGAAGAAAAGAGCAAGCCTGGATGGGAGAGGAGGATGAAGATCAATGCAATCGTGACGCAGGCTCTCCGGCATTCCCAGTCACTGTCCTCAGAACAGCACCTCTAGCTATCAATCTTGAACAAAGACACAGACCACTCCATCAGCTGGGGTTGAGACAACTTGCAGTGTGGGCAGCAAACAACTGCTATTAGGGGAAGGGGAGTGAAGTTTGTTTCTGTCAGGTCCACGTCACAAGGCTGACCTTGAGAGAGTTTGATGATAGACATCCTTCAGGAAGGAGAGAACTAGAGAAAACAGAAAATAAAAAATTCAAAGAAAAGGAAAAGCAAAAATAATAATAGCATAAATAAGAAGGAGATAAAGGCCCTGGGAGAGGAGGGGTTAAATCCTGTCCCGGGCAGATTTGCCAAAGGAAGGCTGATTTCTAACAAGCCCTAGCAGCATTTACTAGCACCACTGAGTACAGACATGGTTGTATGGGGCACTGCCTCTGAGCTTGAGCCCAAGACAGCCAAGGGCACAGTGTTCTGGGTAATCACTCTTCTACCAGAGCAGACAAACACCTAACAAGTTCTGACATCTTTGCATTCACAACTTGCTAGGTAATATACCTAAACAGTTCCCTGCTTCCAGCTACTATGAAAACAAGATGTAAATAAATATGGTTTCTTTTTAGTCATTGTTTTCAACTTTCCTATCAGAGGGAACAGTAAAGTCCTTCCAGTTGGCATGGTGATGAAGACACTATGACAGATTACATTACAAAGAGATGTTTTTAAAACCATTAATGTGTGCCAAGCATTTAATTCATGTTTACAGTTAAAATAAAAAGGACTGTGTCCCAGTTTCCTCATTGCGAAGGAATTACCCTTCTTGGCGGGAGATGAGAGACCTTGGCACATATACAGATTGGCTATATGATCACCTACCTGAATGGTTGCATGATGAAATTAAGCTGAGAAATATTTATGTTTAAATGCATTAGGACAGTCCTGATCTGGAATAGTAATGATCACTCCAGGAGCAGAATATGAATATTTAATGGACACTGTACCTCATGCATTGTGCTGAGGCACCAACTAGAACAAGTCAAATTCATTCAGGATAGAACTTCAACCCAAGGAGTGAGAGATGGGCAGAGAGGAGAGTCTGATAGTCAAGTAGTTTGCATTCATCTAGGTAAAGCAGGACAGAATTTCAGATTTAAGCCTGCTGACAGATAATGAGCTTTCCTTCTGAATAATGTTCTGGAGTCTAGGGGGAGGAAGTACCAACAAAGTGGCTATTTGGGCAAGGAGGCATGCACGGCAGCAGCAACTCTCTTGCCTACAGAAGCCAAAATCCCCTTAATTGGGGTGGTCTTTAATTCTATGATAAGAGATAAAGTGTAAAATCTAAGTGAGCCTGGGAGAGCTATAGAGAATTAAATTTGCGCTGAAGTAGAAAGGGCTGATATCTGAGCTTTATTATGGGGTGAATAGAAAGCTCCGAGGAGGGGTCTCTTAAATATAGGTCCTTGCAGATGCTGAAGATACCTGTGTGGACACCCCCCTCCACTTGCAGCAGGCCAAGTGCACAAGGCTGCAAGGAGCCAAAAAACTGGAAGAAGGTAGTGCATAGATGAGGATGGTTGGAAGCACCAGAGACAGTGAAGGGCTCCTTAAATTTTTCCACCCAAGTCCTTGTTGGGTAGTAGAGCAGAAGAAAAGGGTGTGTGTCTCCCTGGGGAATTGGGAGGCATTTAGCCTAAAGAGACCTGTTAAAAGCTCGATGTTTCTTTCAGATTTTTGGGTTTATCTTAAAAATTCTTGAGTAATTTACTTTCAATTCCAGTATATGTTCATGTTTGCTTTGATATAAAAATAATTTAAAATGACCCACTAACAAGCTAATTTGAGCTTCAGGAAGTGGTGCCACGCTTAGTGTGTGGTGACGCCGGGCTCCCTGCCCATGGGCAGCATCCAATTTGAGGAACATGGACCTGGGGCCAGCTCTTGACATAATCGTTACAAAGCAAGTTGCTCAAAGCCCAGCTCTGACCGTTGTTTTCTTATTCAGTCCTAACTCAAAATAACTCAAAACAGGCAAAGTAATCTAAAGAGAGTTCCCCTCCTTCCAGCTTTTCAATGATGCCTTTAAAGAATTACCTGGAAGGAAAACTTGATGACTTTAATCTTTGTCCCTATCACAACTACTAGAAATTTAGCAACTCCTTTGGGATGATTTTTCCCCCTTGTATGTAAAATATAGTTAGAAGCGAATCCCTAATAAGAAATACAAATTGATTGCAAATGCAAATTTACCCAGCCTGAGGTTATCTTTCTCTTCTCACCCCTCTGGAAACAATAGATTTTAATTAAGTGTCAGCATAGGCACAAGGCAAGCCTTACAAGTAAAATATTGAGGAAAAACTTTCCACTGCATGTTTGTTCAACAAGCCATTTTCCTGCTAGCTTCTACCATGTGGTCCATTAGCATGGGGATTGCAGAGTCATCCTGGGCCTGTGTGACAATCCCCACTTGGTAGGCTAATGGAGCTTTTCAAACATTGCAACAAATCATTCACCTTTAAAAGTGAAAGCAAAACATAACAAAACAAGTCAGAAGAAACATTAGCCATCTATTTGTACCATTGCATTAGAGTTCATTAAACTTTTTAATGAAATAGCTGTAGGGGAGGAAGACATTTCCTCTATCCACTGTGGGTTCTTCTGGCCAGAGAACGAATTAAATTTACATGAGACAGAATAACAGGAGAAAATTAAACAAAGCTTTATCACATGTATACATGGGAGAGGCTCAGGAAAACTGAGCAACTCGCCAAAATAGCTGAAGCCATCACCTTAAATATCCTCCTCAGCTATCCTCCTCAACAGAGGATGTTGGTGGTGGGGGGAGTCAGTTACAGGAGGTTATCAGACAAGTACAGTAAAAAAAGATGCAGATTTAAGTCCTTGCCTGTGGCATTGATAAGAGTTTCTAGAGATAAGGTCATCCCCCCTTCTTCCTCTACAGAGAGGGAGACACCTTTACAGATGGAGATTTCCTTTACAATGTAAATGTCTCCTAACAAAGGGCAAGCAAATTCCACCACTCAGAGTTACCTTCCTGTCTGCAGTTTATTAAAAGTAACCAGCCCCAAACAATCCTCATACCAAAGAGATATATGTGGTCAATTCCAGGCCCCCACACAGCTAATATTTAATGTTCACATTTGGGGATTATTAGAAGTCACATCTTCCTTTCCTTTATTACTTTCATCAATTATAGAGCAAATGGAATAATACTCTTATTCTTAGCCATAATCTTGAGTCTACCATATAGTCAGGGTAGGACAACAGCCTCAAATGTCATTCGTTTACTATCTTCATATATCACTTGTACATGTTTATTTTAGTTTTCATTGTGTGACTTTAGCTTGTTTTTGTTTTCTTGGGCTTATTCTGAGCAAAAATATCTGTAGGGGAGGAAAACATTTCCTCTACCCTCTCTGTGTTCTTCTGACCAGAGAACGAATTAAATTCACATGAGACAGAATAACAGGAGAAAATTAAATAAAGCTTTATAACGTGTATACATGGGAGAGACTCAGGCAAACTGAGCAACTCAGGAAAATAGCTGAAGCCACCACCTTAAATATCATCTTCAGTTAATGACAAAGGAGGATGTTGGGGGTGGAGGGGGAGTCAATCATGGGAGATTACCACACAAATACAGTAAACAAGATGCAGTTTAAGTGCTTGCCTTTGGCATGGATTAAGACTTTCTAGAGATAAGGTCATCTGCCCCAATTCTTCCTGGTACAGAGAGGGAGACACCTTTATAGATGGAGATTTCTTTTACAATGTAAATTTCTCTTAACAAAGGGCAAGTAAATTCTACTCCTCAGAGCCTCCTTTCCTGTCTGCAGTTTATTAAAAGTAATCAGCCTAAAATAATCCTCACGCCAAAGAGACATATCTTGGGGTGGCCAACTCCCATCCCCCACATATCTATGAAATTATAGTTTCGATATGCTGATATAGTTTCAATATGCTTCGTGTTCCTAAGTATATTAAAATAAGTAAGTACACACTTATTAAAATACAAGATAGAAAAAAAATTTCCATTTGCCACCTAAATCATCCTGTGAAATCCTGTAACACACAGAGAAAAGGTAACACCAGATTACATCACGTCCTACAGTGGCCAGTAAGAGATTAAACACAGAGGGAGGAGGCATGTGGGGTGGCCTATATTCTGCAGTTGGGGGGGTCCCGGGATGAAGTTTGGCATTGAGTTCCCAGGAGGAGGATTTTGGGCTACCAGCAGGCAAGGAAGAGAGGGAAATGGGGTCTTCTCTAGGGATTCCTGAGGGAGGCTGGGGGCTAAAGTGCATTGCTGAATCCCTAGGCATGCAGAGTTGGCACTGAAGCCCCGTGGTCCAACCTTTCTCCAATGCGTCCTGGGTCAGGATGGGAGAGAGGGAGAGAGACAATGAACTGCTTTTGGAAGATGAAGCAGAAAGTGTCTACTGAAGGGTAGCAGAATATTCCACTTTGCAATAAGGATGATTTTGAGTTAAAAGCAGTTGAGAAGAAACAGATATAAGAAAAGCTCTCTGCCCTCCCCATATTTGCCTAAGAGCCTGATATACATTTGTAAAAGTGTCCTCCCTTCCCTCTTTACCAGGAAGGACAGAAGTTAGTTACCGAAGACAACTCTAGACCCTTGTCAGCCCAGAGACAGCACCAGATGAATCTACACAAAAACCATGTTAAAACCAGCCCTCATCTACGGTTAGTTTTCCCCATGTATTTGCCTTCCTACAATTTGCTGCCCTAGAAGCGCAAAGTCCTTTTCTTTTGTATTGTCACTTCTCTAAACATTTATTATTTATTTATCTGTTTGTTCAGATCCTACATAAACCCAAGTTCTAACCACCTCTTTGAGTTACTGGTCACTAAATATTCCCATGTGCATGTGGAAAGCAGATGCTAAAAAACTTCTGTTTTTCTCTTGTTAATATATCTTTTTCAATCTAATTTATAGGACCCTAGCCAGAGAACCTAAAATAAGTAGAGGGAAAATTTTTGTCCTCCCTTATGCTATCTGTGATTTTCCTCTGCATTTGTGAGTAACTGTGGATTATTTTCTTCTTGACGCTACCCTTGCAATAGAATGAGATCTGTTGATTAAAGAAAAGCATGTCCTTTTTTCTTTTTTGGAAAACCAGTATTAAAGGCTGAAGGAATGATCCCTATTTCTGTGCCTGCAGTCCACGAGAATGGCAAAAGAGATAGATGTTTTCCTGGGAGAATGTGCAGATGCTACAAAAGTTTCCAACTGAAGCCTAATGTTATCTTGAGGAGGCTGGGCAGCTGGTCCAGGTATGGCCAGTAAGATTGGTGCTGCCAAGGAGCTGACTAGGAGGGGAGCACATGAACATCACCTCCAGAGTGACCGTGGAGGGTCCTGGAAAATGGGCTGCTCATTTTGCTCAGGACCATTCCTATTTTCAGCCATGCTCCCCCTGGGGTGTATCACTTGGGAAAATTAAAGAAAGAATGTGACAATATGGGATCAGGGACAATGCCTCGCTTTTGTTTGTTAGTTTTTCAGCAAACCACTAGGTGAATCAAAGTGATATGACTATTTGGATGGAGTGTTGTCTAAGGGCCTAGCATAGTGCCCTAGGACACTTTTACCACTAATAGTTATGTAAATATAGCGACACTTATATGCTTACTATGTATGGGCCACACTTCTGAGTTCCCTACCTATACTAATTCATTTAATCCTCACCATAAATTATCTTCAATATATATGATTCCCATTTTAAAGATGGAGAAACTAAGCCTAGTGTGGCTAATTTGCTCAAGGTCATATAGCGGTGTGAAGCAGAACTTTGAGAATCCTGGCAGCCTGGCTTCAGAGTCTGTGCTCAGAACTGTTATGCTATTCTGCTTTGCTTACTAAATATGGGATGGCTGGCTGGCTGGCTGGGAGAGAGGGTGCAATAACAGCTTACATGCCTTACTGAGCTTGACATGTCTGATCCTATATGGGACCAGAACCTTAGTGGCTCTGACTTTTTCCTTGTGCTAGAAAGATTAAGAGGGCTTTCCCCGCACAGTCACAACTGAAATAAACAAATGGAAGTTTGAACTCGGGATTGCCTTTGGAGTGTTTGGGGAAAATGTTACCAGGTTCCTTGTAACAACACACACTGTGTGGAGAAATACTATATGTCTCTTAACATTAATAATTGTCTTTAAGGCATTAGTAGTAAATCAGCAAATTCAGGACCATGTGTTTTTTGGCTTCTTTTAGAAGAGCAGACAGGATATAAGTAATTTGATTCTTCATCTGTTTTCCTTGTTATATCTTCTGATAGAAATCCATGCATTATGGTCAAGCTCCTTGAACTAGAACATGTGCACATAAACTTTCTTTAACATGGTAATTGGACTGGAGATATTTTGAATTTAAAAACAGTTGTCACAAATGGATCTTTGAATTAAAGCTCTGGGCCATATTTGGACATTAAAGTGTTAAAAGCATAATACTGCCTGATCATTCTTCTTTTAGTGACGTTCAGGATCCATTATTGAAATATATCTCATAGAGTATTGCCCAGTAGTTAAGCTACAGAGTTCTGGAATCAGATACCCTAAGTTGGAAATCCTCTTGCAGGCTGTGTGACCTGGGACAAATTACTGAATCTCTCTGTGCCTCTGTCTCTTCTTGTGTAAAATGAGCTAATATGACCCCATGATTATGAGGTGATCCACGTAATTAGCTTTTAGTACAGTGCCTGACACATTGTAAGTGCTCGATAAATGTTAGACAAAATGAATAAATAAGCACACTGTGCAATTTTCATTTATGTTATAAGAAATAAGAATTTCATGCAATAAAAATATATTAGAAAAAGGTCTGGCTCCAGATCTTTCACAGAGTGCAAGCTCACCAGGTGTTAAATTTGTATCTTAATTACCCAATTGATAGCCACCTGGTGTATGCTTCTTCTGACACACTATCTGTAAAATAATTCCCCCTTAGGCATTCCATTGAATAAAGCAGGCAAATAATCTGAGTGTGTTTCCTCTACAGTAAGCACAACTGTGGTTTGAAAATAGCCTTTCTGTAATGTAACATTATTTCTTCTTAGCCGTTTCACTCCTGCATCATCTAATAACTTAGAAGCAGATTAATCCATTAAAAGGTGTACTTAGTGTTTAGTAATTGCCAGTAAAGTCTAATCAGATGGTGACTGCTACAGAAGAGCCTTCAAGAAATACTATAAGATAATTAAAACATAAAGGTTATGCAAAAGTAGCAAATCAATAGAGACAGTAAACATGGTTTATCAACAGTCCTGAGAACATTTTTTCAATTCTAAAATGTAAATGGACTTGGGACAGGGCACACAGCTAGGATGACAGATAGGATCCGGGAACAGTTTAATTAACTCCAGTTTCCTGCATGTGAAAGGTTGCCTCAGCCCACTGGCTCATGTAACAAACCCTCTTAGGATTGTGTTAGCCGGTGTGTGATACGAAGACCAGGCAGCCCTCCTTTCTTACAGGGTTACATTTTGCCCTCCTCCTCTGGAGGCCTTATCAAAACACAGCCCTCTGTTTTCTCTAGAAAAACAGATATTTTTAATTTCAGCTAAAATGGTTTGACTTTGTAATCAAGGCAAAAGAAACACACACACACACACACACACACACACACACACACACATACTGCCTAAGTAATGAGAAGAGCTCACTAGGAAGAATTGCATAATTAAAATTATATATTAAAATTCACGTGTAGCGTGTGTAGAATTTTAGAAAAACCATGGCATCTCTCCAGATGATTCTTTTGCTGTTTTTAATTCTTCTATAATGTAGGCTATTTTATAATTAGCCGCAGAATGGTGCCACTTGGTTACTTCAACCCCAATGAAAGAGACGATAAGGAATATTTACTATTAATGGATATTGAAACTACTACTCTGAGCAGCCCCAGCAAAGAATAGTTATTTACTGCTCTTTGCTAGCCATTTTAAACGGAATATATTCAGTTTTTGCTTGCAATCATGAATTAGTTAAAACTATAGGAGAAGGTGAGGGTAAGCTTCATGTGAAGAATGATAATAGTATATTTTTTAAAAAGTTGCTGTGAGGGCCAAGTGTTGCTTAAAAGAAAAATTCTTTTTCCAACGTGGTAGAATTAGGTTTCACACAATTAACTCTATCATTAGTAAATAAAGGAGTTACTTAACCTCTGCCCTTATGGAAGTTCTTGATATTTTGCTTAGTAAAGGGCAAGAAACCCATTATGGCTTATTTATTCACTTTGTTAAAAGGTTATTCTTGAAGATTGTGATATAGAAATACATAATACATAATCTTTGTTAATAAAGATCTATTTACTCCACCATTTAAAGAAGGTGGTTATTATATGATGCTCATTAGTGCCATGAACAGGAGACTTTTTTCCTCTTGTTCCCACGGGAAAGATTATCAAGCTGTTGGTAAAGGACTCATTTTCTTTAAATTAGAAATCACAGAGGTATCCTGGGTAGAGTATATTAAAAGCAAGTATAGTCATGCCATCTTATTGCAAGATGCGCTAGAGGTGTGTACATCGCTTATATTTTGAAATGAAATGTCGAAAATGCCAACTACATGTGGTTTAAAAAATTTCTCTCTCTTTTAACACTTAGGATTTTCATCCTGAAGCAAGAACCTAAGCTTGTCCTTTTAAACAATGATTTAGAGGAAGAAATTTAACACCCCCTGCTTGCAACATCCATTTTTCAATAAATCTATACTTTCTCTGCCCACTGCCATGTTATCAGTCATCCATATCCCAGAGGAAATGCTTCAAGCTTGGGGTTAAATTAAGGTTCTATCTCTAGTGATTGTCTAGAAAGCTGTCTACAGTCTCAAACTAACTTATCTGCATTATATACAGCCATAAACGCTTCCTGCCAGGCAGAGACACTGTTTTTTCCTCCATTGATGTCAATGGTAAGATTACTACTTGCCAGTTGAAAATTAAAAGAAAAGCCACAATTACATTTCATTATAAATTGTAAATAGATTGAACTTCAGTCTAGTTCTGGGATGCTGAAATTGACATAGGATGTGGATGTCCCATATTCTTACTTAAAAAAAAATAGGTCTAACGAGATGCACTGTCTTCGTATTACTCAAAATAATATTTCAAGTTAGACTACTTCATACTGTCTTTCTTTGATGGTTCAGTGATACATTTTCTGCTCATTTGGGATAAGTATAGCATGTGAAAAGACCATTGTTTTACAACTTCTTAACAAATGAAAATAGAAAGACACATCCAATATAAATTAGTTTTACTATACAGAAGAATTGTCTTAGACATCAGTGTTAGCCAAGGTCAAAGATAACTAAACTTTCTGATAAAAACATTAAACACAAAACACAGACACACATACACACACACACACTCGTTATTTTTTTCCACTTAAACCAAACCCATTTAAATGCACTTTTTAGATAAATACTGTAAAATACATTTGCCTTTATCATCTTTAGTAAGAGAGAAATAACAACCAGTGTGATTAGGAGCTAAACAAAGCCCAGTTTACAAAATAAGAGGGATTTCACAGTAATTTGCTGTAAAATCTCTGAGCTGAGGAGTAGAGGAAGTCATCACAGAGAAATTTCTGAGTGGGATGAGGGTAGCTCTCCTAACTCACCAGCAAATGACAGCAGAGCAGGAGGGAGGCGGGGATACTTTGTATTGCATGTTTAGCCACCAAATTCATCAACTCATTCATTCATTAGACATACATAAGGGACCTAGTATGCCAGGCACAGTGCTAGGCCCTGGGGATATATGAGTGAATACAACAGATAAAGTCCATGTCCTCACGGAGCTTATATTCTAGTGAGAGAAGACAGATAAACACATAGCTATATATGTACCCGAGGATGGTTAGTGCTATGGAGAAAAATGGGGTAATGGAGGGCACTGTTTTGTCTAAAGGGCTCAGGAAAGGCCTCACAAATAAGGTGACATTTTAGCAGAGACTTAAGGGAGTGAGAGGGTAAGCCATGTGGATATATAAGGGAAGAGCATTGCAGACAGAGAAAACAGCAAGCACAAAAGTCAGGGTGAATGCTCAGAAGAGCAGGGAAGTCATTGTGGCTGGGTTGGGGGAAAAGTAGTAGGAGATGAGGGCAGAAAGGTAGTGGTGGGCTGTGAGATGATCTGTGGATACGCTTGGGGTAGACCATGTAGCACCTTGAAAGCCACTTGTGAGTACAATGAATAGAGGAGTATCGTGATCCAAGAAAGGTTTTTAGAGCATGACTATGATGGCTGTGTGCAGAAGAGACTAAGGGGACAGGGGTGAAAGCAGAAAGAATAGTTAGGGGACTACTGCAATCATCTAGAGAAGAGCTGATTGTGGCTTGGACCATGGTGTTGACAAGAGAGGAGGTGAGAAACAGTCACATTTTGGATGCATTTTGAAGGAGCTTAAGAATTTATTGTCAGATTGGATGTAGTGTTGAGAGAAGGATGGCTCCAAGGCTTTTGGTTGGCAAATTTGGGAAAATTCAAATTCCATTTACAGAGATTAGGGTGATTTCCAGAGGAGCAAGATTGTAGGGGTGGAAGAGGCTGGTGGAAGACCTTGATAGTGGACTTAAGTTTGAGATGCCTATTAGACATGCAATTGGAGATATCAAGTAGAGAATTGGATTTATGAGCCTGGAATTTAGACAAGAGCTGCAAGCTAGAGACACAAATTTAAAGTCATCCAAATATTGATGGCACTTAAATCCATCAGACTGGCTGAGCTCACCCAAGAAGTAGATGTAGACAGAGGAGAATTCTGAATGCTGAGCTTGGGATACTCATTGGTTTATAGGGCTGAGAGGTGTGGAAGAACCAGCAAAGAAAACTGAGAAAGATGGCTGGTGAGATAGGGAGGATAATCAAGATAGACAGCTGTGCCAGAAGCCAAATGAAAATGCTTCAAGGAAAGGGTGATGCATTATGTTAATGCAGCTGATACAGAAAGTAAGAGTCGAACAGAGAAATGATCATTGAGTTTGGCTCTATGAAGGTCACTAGCGATCTTGACAAAAGTAATATCAGTGGAGTGATGAGAACTAAAGTCTGACAGGAATGGATTAAAGATACAATAGGAGGAAAGGAGCTAACAAATATCTTGTAGGAGTTTTACTGTGAAGATGAGTAGAAAAACAGGGCAGTACCTGGAAAGGGGTCTGGGTAGGGTTATCTTTAAGATGGGAGATATAACGGTACATTTGTACATTGACAAAAATGATCTAGGAGAAAAGGAAACATTGATGATACCTAGGAGAAAGGAGATAATGGCCCACATGTGTGTTAGGTAAGCACTAAAATCTATTAGTAAATTCCACCCTATAAATTGCAAATCTCTTGTGCTCTTCCAAGTTCATATAAATTTACATAGAAAGGAACAAGTTGGAAATAGGACTAGTAAGAGCCCTAACTAGCTGACACTATGATTGTCTATGTTCACAAATCTAAATAGGTATTCAAAAATAGGGGTAATAGTAATTTTGTAAAGCACAAAGATGAATACAAAAGCATCAAAAGTTCAGTTCTCCTGCTTTCTACTGATAAAAATTATTTCAAGTAAAGAAGATGGATGGTAGCGTTGGTCTTACATTAAAAAACTTATGTGAATAATGCAGGTTATTTACCTTTGTGCAATGTTGGTTCAGAATGAATTCAGAACACCGAAAACATGAAGAAAGTAGTTTTTCCAGGGTATTATTGTAGCATAAATTTTGTTTCATGATATCTTTGTGAGATTGACAGAGTCCAAAGTTGCAAATGAAGTATTTTAATGAACAGAATTTTAGGGACCAATGGTGTACCATCCTGTCATGAATGTCACAAGCTAAGTCCCTATCTATGTCCCCCCTCAACCTGAATATCTAACCCATACTGGAAGTTATGGTCCATTTTTGTGACTATCTATTGAAGCCATCTGATGTAATCCATTACTTCTAGAGTTTGTTTCACATTAAGATTATATACACTTTTAAAATCTTCTTTCATAGTTTTTGTAATTTTTTTTTTATTTAACTAAACAACAGACTGAAGAGCAAGAACAACATAACATGATGAGCCAGCACTTGATTCTATTAAGCCTGTACTTTCTAGATGTGCTAGTTGGGCCCTGTTACATTGCTAGAAAATAGATATTCTTGCATAATCTCAATTGAAAGGTATTTATTGTAAGGATACAGAGGAAAGGAAGGAAGACAGGAAATAATTTCAACTGTTATGTATCCAGGTGTCATGAGACTGCAATGCTGTTGAACAAATAGGACATTGTTTAAAATACATCGTATCCCCAGTGAACGTATAACGCTGTTGACCCCTCAGCAGCAAACATTTGTTGCCTCCATCTTTGGGTGACTTTAACTCTCTTTGTTTCAGTCATTTCCAAAAAAGCCTGTCTGTCCCCCTCTCCAGTTTGTGCCTTGTGCTTATGCATGGTTTTCCAGCCTGGGAGATTGTTTACTTCTATATCTATGTAGTTTGGCTTTTACTTCTTCTAACAACTATCCATTCTCCCCAAGAGAAAGGCTGTGATTGATTTAATCATTTCCCTGGGTTCTCATCTACATCAGTGGCTGCTGCTTCATGGACTCATTTCCAGATCCAAAATCTTCCTGGTCATTAAATGTTGTGCTTTCATGAATATCAGTCCTAGTCTCCCTTCTCATTTTCTGCTATATTGTCCCCCAGGTGATTTCATTCAGCCATGCTCTTGGCTTTGACTAATACCTATACCCACGCGATTTCACTTGCTTAACTGCATCTCCTCCTTCAGATATCAGCTCAAATGTCACTTTCTCTAAAAAGCTACATTTGACTCTTCTTCTCTTTCACTATGATTCTGTCCTCCCCATAATCTTTTGTGACAAGGACACATTTTGACATATTTGTAGGATACTTTGACTACTATCTATTTCTCTCACTAAACTGTAAGATTCACGAGAGTAGAGCCTATGTTTGTTTGGGTTAAGCATTGTGTCACCAGCTTCCTGCAGAGAATTTGACACTTAGTAGGAGCTAAAAAGTTCATGCAATATTGAATGAATCAACCTCTAATTTTAGATTTTTTTTCAGTGAACAGAGCTTTTGTGCTAAACAATCTCATAGACAGGCCCCCTGTCTGATCAGAGTGATTAGAGAAGTAGAGTCACATGGAACAAAACAAAGAATCTTCTCCATCCACTTTCTTTGGAAATGGGTTTGGGAAGTGGTAGATATGCAGGCTAATTTCTGATATATTACACCACCACTATTCAGAGCTGAACAGTTTTTCTTATAGCACTGAGTCAGCAACTAAGAGTGTAATATATATTCATCATTGTGACTCCCAGTAACATACCCTGGGAGATTAATGTATGTCAATGACTCAATATACCTTATAAATGTTTATTTACAAGATATACCAGGATAAATGTCATGGAAAAAACACTTAAGATAGAATACTATTTTGTATGGGCTGTTTTGATTTTCAGAATTTGAATTTGCTTTGACAAAGATGTGTTTTCTTTATCTTGTTTAAAGATGTTATACTGGAGTAGGTATGTCAATAGGCTAAGATTTAATGACCTTTTTCTTAGAGCTGCAAATAATCTTTTCCCAGATCACTGGTTCTACTGTATTTTCTTTTACAAGATAATCATTTAAAAATTTTACTAGTTTTGTTTTGAACTCTATCAGCATCCGTGAACTGATTAGAATAAAAACTGTTTAATAATAAGTTAAAAGCTATAATTAACTCATAGCTGATAATTAGAAATAACCCTCTCTCTTGCATTGGTATGTTCTGTTATTGATTTAACTTTCATTTTCAAAGTCATTTTTTCCCCACAAACTCTCTGGAATCCTTTAGTTAAATGTATTGTATTTCATAAAAAAATAAATAGTTCAAATCTAAATGCAGCTAATCAGTTTATAGAAATGAGTAATGTTACTTTCAAAAAAATATTGTTGACAAATCCGAAACAGTATATACTATACTTGGCAGGGGTGATAGAAAGGGCTATAGCTAATTATTATTTTTTGTTTCTATGCAAAAAGAATGGCTTTATCAATGACATTATTAAAAATTAAAGTTGTAAAAATTATATAAAATAAAAATGTTAAATCAACCAAAATACATCATCCAGATATTACAAATGGAGTAATTTGATGAGCATGGGTATATATAGATAAAAAGATATATAAATAGATAGAATTTTATGAAAACTATAAATTGATATTTTAAAAAGTATGAAGTTAATTTTTTTTAATTTAGTGGAAAAGAGGAAAAAAAATGTGAATTAACTGCTGAATCAGAAGTACATGTTTCATTTCAAAAAAAAAAGATTATGAAAAACCTAGAGAGATTGGAGTTCATTTTAAAAGCCAAATTCTTAAACTTTAGGCAGCATTTATCCATGACCTGTTATGAAACATGTTGACATTTGGACATTAGCACGTTAAAACTTCCCCTCTCATTCTTTCTTCCTTATCTCCTGGTTTTTGGCAATTCTGAGTAGTACAATGTCAAGGTTTATAATATTTATATTATATTCTGTAATCGTATTTCCCCAGTTTTTTAAGTCTGGATTTCATACTTCTCTACTTGTTTATATCCATTTCTCTATTCTTAAGTTCTTGGTTTTTATTTATTTTTTTAAACACTGTATTTTCTATTTAAGACTTTTTAAAAGAATGTCTTGTGGACAGTTGTTTCCTGAGTTTTCACGTCCACTGGAATGCTGTTTTCTATGTCTTCAGTCAAGGTGCATCAGGGAAATGGAGAATCAGTCCAGGTGCTTCAGGAAGGGTGAATTTGATGGAGGGAGTTAGAGGTTTACTAAACTGTTGAAGGGCTGGAGCAATGCAAGTCAGGGAAACTGACATTCAGGAAATCAAGGAGGACAAAAATCTCAGGAAGTCATTACTGATGACCTCAGCGGCCTCCAGCACCCAAATGAGTAATTGGGAGGCGGATGCCTAGAAGCTGCCACGTGCCAAAGCCTATATGCTTGTCTTCTGCCAGCACCAAGCCATGATGGCTTTTGCATCTCTTCTGCCTTCTAATCTTGCGCAAGTTCTTCTTGTTGGCAGAATCCAATCTCCTGGCTGGGATTGTAGAAAATAGTATTCCCAGTCTTTATACCTTGTAACACAGGGGGTAACATAAAAGGGACAAAATGATGCCTGGTTGCTAACAGACAATTTGGACACGACCTTGACTGGTTATAACATTCTGGAGGCATATATTCTTTCCTATAGAAATATTCTCCTATGACAGCTGGCATTGAGTGTTGCTAGAGAGTTGGATTAATTTCTTCCCATCTCTCCACCTTTTTTTTTAAGCATAGATACCAAAGGACTTTTTATTTTTAAAGTTCAATAGTATCATTCACAGTCTTGCTATTTGTGGCAAATTATATTATTATTCCCAAGTGTCTACTAATGTCCCTGCAAGAAGAGTGTATTTTCCCAACCCCTTATCATGTTGGGTTATATGACTTGCACAGAGCAATGGTATGTGAGGAGAAATGACATAGTAGCACGGAGAATAAAAGTGTCTAATATTTTTCAGGCATTACCTATCAGAATTTATAGTGGATGTGCTATTCTTGCAGTATTTCTATTTCTAAATATTTAATCTAAGGCAGTGCTCACCTATGAGCACAGAGGTGTATGCAGGTGTTGAGTGCATCATTGTTCATTTGTAAAAGTGTAACACTTGGAATACTAAATATTTATTAATAGTGTAATGGTTAAACGAATTGTGGGAAACATCTAGAATGCAGACTATTATACACTATGTTGCTGTAGGTCTATATTCATTAACTTTGAAAGATCTTCAAGTTATATTGTTAAATTAAAAAAGCAAGTTGCAGAAAAAATTATTAAAATTATTTAATATATATAGGGGTCGGCTCTGTGGTGCAGCGGTTAAGTGTGCACGTTCCACTTCTGCGGCCCAGGGTTTACTGGTTCAGATCCCGGGTGCGGACGTGGCACTGCTTGGCAAGCCATGCTGCAGCAGGCATCCCACATATAAAAAGTAGAGGAAGATGGGCACGGATGTTAGCTCAGGGCCAGCCTTCCTCAGCAAAAAGAGGAGGATTGGCAGCAGTTAGCTCTGGGCTAATCTTCCTCAAAAAAATAAATAAATAAAATGTTTTATATATATATATATAGTATAATATATATAAAATAATTTATATAAAAAATTAGTAAAGTTCCATGTATGTGAAACACTAAATTTATATATTATATAGGTATGTACAAGTCCAGAAAAAGGTAGGAGAATAAATTTAAAAATGCTAAATATGGTTACTTTTGGAGTGGTGATGGTTTTGGAGGCTGAGGAACGGGTAGGAAGGCATTTTACTCTATGTACTTTTGTGTTGTTAGTTATTTTTACAATGGTAATGTATTTGTGTGTCATTATGTAATAAATAAAGTAAAAGCTAAAAGAAAATCTTATTGTTTAATGGATATCCCTTAACCATTGTTTTGATAGGTGAGGTGGGGAGAGAATTGGAATGAAAGAGGCAAAAGGAAACCATCATTCGTTGAATAGATATGCTTGTTGTTGTGTGAGGCGTTCTACTTAGTAATGTTCAGGGCACTCTCCAAGATGGGATGGTACAATCCCCATGTTAGAGATGAGGAAACTGAGACTCAATAATCTTTAGTGACTTCATCCAATATCACACTGTTGGCAAACAGCAGAGTCAAGGTCAAGACTCAGCATCTGTGTAATTCCAATATTGTTGCATTTCAGAGGACAATAGCTGTATCTTTAGCCAACAGTGGTTATACATGCTTAATTTATTTTGTAATTGCAGTAAACTATGTGTTTGGGAATAAGTGATAAATGGAGTGGGCAGCATGGCTAGGATTTCCAAATTATCCTCACTTTCTCGTTTCTGTAGTACCCTCATGTTCTCCCTACCTCTTTGTACTTCTGCAAGCTTTTGTAATCTTCTTTCTCCTCCTGGATCTTCCATACTTGCTTATTCTTCTTTACCAGATTCCCACACCTAGATATTCTTGGACTTGGAGTTATTCATTTTTCACAAAGATTTATTCTCCTTATATTGTCTGAACCCTGCAGAAATTAAACCTCTTTATAAAGTGAACTAAACTTAGAATGTATGAACCAAGAGAGTTTGATGTTTTAATAATAGATCTCCTTCTAGATGATCATAAAAGTTATTTAAAAATTACCAATGGGAGAATTAGCTAGCCCAGATAGTATCCCAAGAGAATTTTATGAAGTTTTTCTATCTAATTTTATCTGCTTTGTTAACTTGGCTCATCTAACCAAAATAATTTTTCCCTCTGTGTACTCAGCAAGTTAACACGAAGCTGGGATTTTCAGCAAGAGATGACAATAGTTTAATAACTTTCTTGTTGTCTGCTCTAAATAACCTCATAAAATCACACCAAGAGAACTAACGAATGATGCTAAGCTACATGGATAATATAAATGGAAGCATCCTAGTCTATTTTATAACGATTGAGGAATAGCCCTAGTAATTTATGTAAACACTTTACTGGTTCTCCTTAGTTACCAGAGTACACTGACCATTATAACCATTTTTCAATCTATGAAACTTAAATAAGAACAAAGGCCTTGGTATTGGTGTGTGGACAGAAGGGACAATAAATAAATGGCAACAATTTATTTGGGATGCAATCTCAAACTCCCATCCTTTGTTTTAAGGGGTAACACTGTCTAGGTTCTGGAATTCTTCTCCCAGGATCAAAGTATTAGAGCAGATATGGGTGTGCCATATCTAGTATTTCCCCTGGGAATTAGGCAATGAATATCAAACATACCTGCCTCAGTCTGACTAGAACTCAAATCTTTTATTATGTTTCCCCCTCTACCCAACCCTCTAAAGCTTCTCATTGACTCCAGCTTCTGTCCACTAGAGACATTGCCATGTCTTGCAATTCTCTCATCCAAAGCTGCTATATGGGACTGAGAGATTGACCTCTGTTTGATCACAGAGAAGGGGACCTAACTATGTATGGCTCAACTGTTTCCTGTTTCTTAGAGAGAAAAAATTCATAATCAAAATTAGTGTCTGCTGCTTGTTGATCAGTAAAAAGTGAACACACTTTCAGGTAAAACACTCTGACTCTCTAAGCACGAAACCTGTTGTGTTTTCCATGAGAGAAAAACAGTAGCAACATTTTGAAGGAAAATACTGACACATGGCCTGTCGCCTGTTTTAGCCTTTTTATCCCAGTCCCCAAGGTTAGATAAATGACAGAACTTTAAAGAAAACCACAATCCTGAACTAAATACATAAATATCTATGAACTAGTTTGGATTGGTCAAGTTGAACAGAAAGTCACATAGAATCTTTAAATTACGGCACTGAAAAGGATTTTAGAGATTGTGTAATTCAACCTCCTTATTTTACAGACAAGGAACCAGCATCCCAGAAGATGAAGTAAATTGTGCAAGGCTAAAATAGATAATTAGAGGCAAAGTAAACTCGATTTAGCTATCTGCCTCCTAATCTAATTCTGTTCCTAAATTGTATAATGAATCACCAATAAAGAGATGGATGACGTTGAGTGGGCATTTTAAACTTGGGGAAGAATGATATTTGTGGAATAAGTATGTTGTGCTGAATAGGTGCCATAATTGATGCTATATCAGTATAATGTGCAATTTTTCATATATAAAATATTGTAAGCTTCCTTGGACAATTGTGTTGTAAATTTATACAGGTTTATAATTTCATATCTTGTATTAGACTTTGGCACCATCTATTATTCCATATCTGCACAGTTCATGTTAAAATCACAGTCTCTTATATTACTTTGTTTGAACTTCTCAGCTTTAAAATTTTACATTAACCATATGAGTGTATTTTTTCCATTTTGCAGAGAATGAAATTGAGTCTCATAAACGTTAAGCCATTGGAACTAGGATCTGTATCTTAAAACTTTTCCTTCTAGCTTGATAATCAGTTATATCAATGCCAAAAGGCATAAAGACAGGGAAAAAGAACCAAAAAACTATGGCAGGCCAAGATATGTCTCAGCTTTTCTGTATCTTTATTTTCCCCGCTCAGATTGTTGAAGAATGGAAGTGATCATGGGAGAGAGACCTCAGGTTGGTTCAGCATCCACTGTGGTTTCTTGGTTGTCTAAGAAATCATTTTTTCAAAGAACCATTTGGGGGCCAGCCCAGTGGTGTACTGGTTAAGTTTGCATGATCAGTGGCCTGGGGTTTGCAGGTTTGGATCCTGGGCACTGAGCTAGCTCTGCTCTCAAGCCATGCTGTGGCAGCATCCCACATAAAATGGAGAAAGATTGGCACAGATGTTAGCTCTGCAACAGTCTTCCTCAAGCCAAAAGAGGAAGATTGGCAAAAAATGTTAGCTCAGGGCCAATCTTCTTCACAAAAAAAAAAAAAGAGAGAGAGAGAGAGAACCATTTAATATTAAATTCAAAATGTTCTTTGCTGTTATGACTTATGAAAATTCCCTTTTCACCAGGAAGGATATATTGTGATCAGTTGTAGGACATTAAATGGGTAACCTTAACATCATGAATGCCTTGACATCAACAGTTTTGCCATTATTGACATTTTTCAAGACTCTTTCACTAAAACCACAGGTTTTTCTCATTGTTTTTGAATAATATTATGTTACATGTTATTTGTGTGCAGTTTTGGAAAACTCTGGTCTTTTTAAACAAAGAAAATAGATGAAGATTAGGCATATTGTAGGCTAAATCTTGAATGAAACAAGCACGTGTAATTTCTGAGGCTACTTGAACACCTCATAGCTATTTATGAGCAATGACTAAAGGTGACACAAAATCAAAAGCTATTTTAACACGATTTAATTTTGAGGCTGTACATAACCAAATAAAAAAAGGCAAAATAATATTAGAGGATATATAATTTGGTATAAATCATTGGGTTACAAGCTAATAATTTAATGTATGACAAAGAGGTGACCTTTACAATCTATGTGAAACATTTACCTCCTTAAAGAATCAAAGATCTAAATTTACTATGCTATTAAAATTTTAAAATCATTTCTAAGATTTCTTTTTATGTTAATTAGGTAAGAGTAAATATTCTATTCTTGGTATGATAATATTCCACATTATACTTTTATTCTAATTTTCATATATTTGCCATGATATAGGTGTCATGTTTCTCCCCACAATTTCATCTCCTTGTGAGACAGAATTATAATTTGTTCCTAAACTTGATGCAAATTAACATGTTCATTAGTAGCCTACTTGATTAAAGGTAGAACATACTTCTTGAACTTTCTCATAAAACCAAGTTGTGTATGATGGCTATAAACTTGTAAAATATAAAGTTTTGGAAAGACTTTTGACAAAAGGAGAACTAAGAAAACAGTCAAAGTAATATTTGATATAAATATGGTAAAATGATCTATCTAGAAGAGTTAGCAGAAATCTTCGGTTAATCCATTAAAGGGCCACCTGAGTTAATGTTAGCAATTTTGCATTATTTAATTTTTTTATGTACAGCTATGATCAATTAGAAAACTCCAGTAGCCATTTCCAGTTCCTTAAAATAATAAAAAGTTGAAAGAATTGTCTTTTATAATCTGCTCAACTCATTACTGAGAAAATTTAAAGACATATTAAAATCAGTTTCACTTAAAAAATTCAGTTTTCAAATGAAAGGCTGATTGCAATAATTGACAGTAAGTGCTGTTTTGAGTAGCAAACCAGTGACTTCTTAATTGACATTAAACAGGAAAAGTTTGTGAAATGATATTAAATTAAAATTTACATTAAATTAATAAGAAATAGTTTGGAGGGTGAGAAAAGAACTTTCCCATTAGTGGGAATTTCCATTAATAGAGTTGATATTAAATGAACTTGATAATAGTAGGCAAGGGGGAAAAGATGTCTGGCAGCCTAGAAATGAGAGAAAATCAATGAGCAGAGAAGAAACTGCTAGGAATGGCATCGGCTTCAAGAGAGACGACTTGATTTTCGTTAGTGAGATGATTAAAGGAATAGCATGAACTGCTTCACAAAGAAATAAAATCCAAGGGTCTGTTCAATAGTCCAGAGAAAATTTTTAAAAACAACATCTTTCAAATGCTGGTTATCATCATGTTTTTGATAAAACTAGTTTGTCAACAAGTACTTTCAATAGGAAATGGAAATGGGATAATATTTTCAACAGGCGTGGTTTAACAGAACCATTTTAATGACCAGTCAGTTCTGTTTCTCAGGTTTCCTTTTATGAGAATCAGGCTAAAATAGAAAGTCTCAGATGTTTCCTGACTAAAGTGTTTAATTATTAACTATTTACTTCTTCTTACTAGTTTACAGAGTCATCCCATAAGTATTTAGGTGGTACTACCTCAGTGAAGAGAAAAAGAAGGGAGAACAATGTTTCAACAACGATCATCCAAATGCCTGCTGTTGCCTTACTATGGAGAGTAAGCTCAAATGTGTTTTGCAGATCTAATACAATTATGCCTCAAATTGCTGTTTTCCTGTAAACAGCATTAAGATTATCATATGATAGAAATGATAGAGCATCCCAATGATTGATAGTTTTAGCACACTGCTGATTTGCAAATACAGAAGCTTCAAAATACCAGATGCTCATTTTGATTGGACTCAGCTAATCAGATACACCACTGGAGCTAATGACAATAAACAGTAACAGGCAGGCACAAACTCTTTTTTGGTTGTGTTGGCAGAGGCGCTAACACCCATTCCTAGGATGGCAGTATGGGTGGCGCAAGATGGGATGTGCAGCATCTAGTTGCTGGTGTAAATGTGGCCAGGAGTGGTGGCCATGGTGTTCTTACTGCACTGGTCATAGCATGTTTGGGCTGTGGTGCTGGCTGTATAGTTTCCCTCTGTTCTGAGCCAGCTCATCCAGTACTCTCATCACGTCTGTGACCTACCTATTAAAGTTGCAATAATTTCCTTTTCTTTTGAGTAAGTCTGAATTAGTCTCTGTTTGGTTGCAAATAAGAACCTTGACTGATATAAGTAACTTGCATTTAATTATATGGGAATATAATACATAGTGGGTATTCAATAAATATTTGTTGAATGAATCAAATATGTGAATAAGACTCTTGATTCTCATATATAAATTTACCTTATCTAGGCACTAGTGTCACTGCTAATAAATGAAATGTCTTGAGGAAATGTATAAACTGTCCTTGAAATACCTTTACCAATGACAGGCAGCTCTGAGTGTTCACAGTGAGAATGGCATGGAAAGCTGTAGTAACACTCCTGTGAGAAGAGATCACCTTGGAACTCTTCCGATCTGCATGGCAGGGATATGTGCCAAAGCCAACTTGGGGTAATGGAATCTGTTACATCACCTCAGTCTCAAGTAAAACATTTGTACCACTGATTTTAGTAGCTCTGCTTCAGAAAAATACCTAACCTACTAGACTTCATTGCTACTTTGTCAAAAACATACACAATGCAGAGGCAATTATCTTGCTATTAGCAATGAAATGCATATAAAAATTTATCATTTATTTGTCCTTTTTCTTGTGGTTTACATTGTCACAAGAAATCTGTCACTAAAATTACCACCTCATGTTATGTATTGGCTATTATATTTTCTGCTTCAAGCACAGTTTTTCCCAGCCTGGCCATTTCATCCTCTTTATCTCCCTTTTATTAATAAAAAAAACCCCACACACATACTGTATTTTTTATAGCTATTCCCATGGGTACTTTTAGGGAAGAACTTTGTCGTCTGAATTTTTGCACTGTTTCCTCACAGGGCATGCAATGACTCTTTCAGAGATGCTAATAACTTCTAGAACGTGTTTGCTCATTGCTGATGAATTTCTTTCATTTTTATGAAATATCGTTTCATTATGCCATCAGGTAATCCATCTGAAAACTGGACAAGACAGAGATTGTCATCAAAGAAATTAAGAGGCTAGTAGCTTCCTAAACTTGAGAAGCTAGTAGTTGACAATAATTAGCATATGTCAAATGAGTGCTGCCAATTGTAACTATAAGTTTAAGAAAAGGAAAAGTCAAGGAATATTAGAGCAATCAGGAATCAACCTCCACAAGGTGGAAACTATGGTATGTGAAGTCCCTTAAGAGGTGGAGGCTGGGCTATGTAGGTGTGGCAGTGGGGCACGGAGTCGGGGGGATGGTGACAGGTAGGGATGTTTGGTTCTTCAAAATTTCAATATAATCTCTCTCCTGTGCTTCTCCCCATATTGAGTAAAAGGAAAGCCTTGACTGGGTTGGATTCCCCAGTTATAAAGTTAGGACAAAAAGTCTTTGGGATTTCAGACTTCATCTGGCCCCAATCCATTTTCTATACAGAGGGTCGTGGAAATTGGACAGTTTTAAAAAAAATGTTTACTCAGTTCTGCAAAGTATTACTTATTCACAGTCTGATTTTATAGAAATTAAGGAAACTGAAGAAAATATTCGGAGTTCCAGGAAGCAATGTAGATCCCCCAGGTGCCCATGATTAGAATGACCTCAGAACAGGGCGCTGTGAATTTAAACATCAACTTAACGAGCTGTAATGGTGAGTTGGTTTGACTTGACAGCTAGGGGGCTGTTTTCCAGCTCCTTCCCACTGGAAAGGTCAGCCAATCACAGTAATTAGGAATTCTTTTGTATTAGCCTTGTTCAGCTTGGAAAAACCAGTACATAGTTACAACTTCAAAGGTACTGTTTCTACACAGAGACTATCAATCCTAACCAGGAATTTTTACAGAATGGAAATAATTTCAGGTTTGAGTCCTAAGCATGCTTATTCTCACTTGCTGTATGGAGATTGATTTTACAACTGTGTTTTTGATTCACTGTTAACAAAAAGAAAGCCCCTGAAAACCAGGCATGCTACGGTGGATTAATCATGTTAAATACATGAACACTCAGAGATTACAATACTTGTGAAAGCTCAAGCATTTCAGATGCTGTTTTGGAAAATGTATAGTGAATCTTGCTTTTCAATCAGCATCACACTAAATGATAGCAATTCTTTCCTAAAAGCAATTTTCTGCTGAGTTTATAAGTGTATGTGTGTCTGTTAAGCAAAAACATAAATTCCCAGATTTTATTATTTGCAGAAAAAACCCCCAGCTGTTGTGAAACCTGAACAGTTACAGATTGAGTATGGATAGAAAGGGCTCATTTGCTCCTGCTCTTTCCTTATTCAGTATACTCCTTATGTTATCCTCTCTCAACTTCTGTTTATCTGCTTTGTTTTATCACCATGTGACACACTGCATGTTTTATTTAATTATTGTCTCTCTCAAATAGAAGTCAGAGGTGACTGTTTTGTTCACTGTTTAATCCCCAAACCTAGAACACACATTAGGAGCTCAATAAATATTTATTGAATGAGAAAGGAGGAAATTGCTGCTAATTTTCCCTTCAAGAGTTGTCTTTTGAAAAATACTCAAGTCTCTATTGTATCTACATTTATTAGAAGTAGAAGCATGAATATATAGGCAGTTAGAGTTTTTAACAGTTTACTTCTAAAGCCACCGGAATCAGAGGGATGTTGATGGGCCCGCCAAGGTGTGGCACAACAACTGTGCCACATCCCTGAGAGAACAGAAAGGTGTTTGAATTATAAAGTAAGAGTAGAAATAGCAGGCCAAGTCTAAGAGTATTGAGAACTACCCACGGCTGATGGAGTGAAGCAGAATTCCTTCAAGTGTGATTTTTCTCTCTCTCCTCTCTCCTTCTCTATCTTCTCCTGGTCTCCATGAGCCTCAATAGAGGCGAGAGCTCTTCTCTGCTTAGGTTTTTGTCTCACTCTTTATAGACTTGATTCCTTTGCTTCTCCTAGTCATGTGACAGGTAACACGCCACTGATAGCTTCCAGTTCTAGCACCCATCAAATAGATTTGATTCATTTTTTTTAATCTAATTCCAATATTCTTATGGAAGAACTCTGGTTGGCTCAAATTGGACCAGGTGGCTACCTGTGGAAGACTCTATCCAAGGGACAGAGTCACAGTGTATTAACATTAGGATAATCAAATAATTCATCATGCAAATTGGGTGCTAAAATAATTGAAATTATCTAATTTTTGAAATATTGTTTACTGACCCACCAATTGATTTTATTGTAATGGCACTCCCTTAAAAATAACCTTATTCAACACTATCCAAAGAAAATATTCTTTCCAAAAGAATAGAATGACTTATATCTGTGTACAATAAAGCAAAAAACAATTCTTTATGTCAATTATCTGAATATTACAAAATGACCATATGGGTTTAGGACTTAGTAATAGTGGGTACTCAATAAATATTTGATGGATAAAGGGATGGAGAAGAGAGAATTTCAGTGAGCTTTTATTTCTCTCAGCTGATAACAGAAGAAATTCAACAAACGTCATCAACCCCTTTATTTGAATAAGGCTGTATTCCAACACCTACTCAACTGCAATGTCTCCCCTGAAAATTTGCCAACATTTCAGAAATCCTTGGAGGAGAGATGATGCCTCTTTGAAACTTCTTTCTAACCAACTAAGTGAGGCAGAGCTTCTTGATACCATCCCTAAATGCTTCTCTTGCCGTCAATGCTTCCCCCTAGACCTTCCACCTTGCAAACCACTGGATTAATGAGTTTTCCTAAAAGGTAAGTCACCACAAGATTCCTGACTTAGGAATTTTGTTTGGCTTTAAAGAGTATCCCACTGGAAACTATCTGTCTTCTTTACTGATGATCTCAAATTATTTTGTTTTAGATTTGTCTCCTTAGGTGGTTTGTACACTTGAGGATCTTGCATTTATAAGCTCCCACAGTATGTGTTTAATAAATAGGTTTTGTATTTTTCTTCCCCCAAAATTACCAGAATTGTCCTTTGCACATATTTACGTATTTTAACAATTTCTTAACTATATCTGGCTGTAACATGGGGTAAAATCTCTTTCTATAGAATGTATTTTAACATATTCTCATTAGTTTTTCATTTTTCCTAAGTTGCCTGTAATTTTTTTAAAAGATATATTTTAATGGTTAATAAATTTGAAATTGTTGGCATCTTTAGTTGACTCTACTTTATAGACCACAATATTTTTAATCAAGAAAATATTCTCCCTAATAGGTCTTGCAGTAGACAAAGAAAACTCTGCTAAATGCGGGGTATCAATTTAATGTTCTTATTTCTATTTTTTTGCGTTCAAATGTGAAAATATTTCAGATAAAATACTTTTATAGGCCCTGTCTTTTTGCTTTCATTCAAAGTGTCTTACTCTGAGAAATGATTCTGAAAGATAAAATTCAGTAAACAAAGATATCACTATGATTTCTTGAATGTTTTTCAAAATTTAGATGCCATAAAATCATGTGCCTTCTTAATTTCACCTCATTCTAGGACAGAATATAAATTTACTCAATTAAAAATAGATCAAGATGTTCTTTCTAATATCATATTAAAATAAAAATTGTTGGAGGGAGGACTAGATTCTTTGGGGGAAAAAAAGTGTCAACGACCCCAGAGAATGGATCCTTTATTGGGTGAGAAAAATGCTCAGAACTTTATTAGATCAACTGACAAAGTAAGAACATGACAGCAGATTTAAATATTTTACCAATGTAAATTTATAAAATTGATAACTGTACGGTAGTTATGCAAGAGAATATTCCTAATCTTAAGAAATATACACTAATATTTAGGGTAAAGGGCCATGATGTATGTAGCTTACCCTCAAATGGTTCAAGAAAAAGAAAGAGGAGGGGAGAAAAGCGAGATGGAGTGGGAAAGAAAGAGAGGACAGGAGAGAGAGGCAGAGTGAAAAAGGGGAAAGAAAGAGAGCAAGAGAGAACTCATGGGGTAAAAACGTTAATAATAAGTGAATCTGGGGAAAGGCTATGTGGGTGTTCCTTGTAACAATTTTATTTTAGCAACTTTTTGTAAGTGTGAAAGATTTCCAAATTAAAAGTTTAAAAAATATTTTACTACAATAAAGATATCTCGAAACGTAATGATACCATTTTAAATTTAGATCTTGTATACTGCTTGAGCTCTCATCATATCAGTTCTCAGCTTCTCTTTTGCAGAGATAATTTTCAGTTCTGATCATCTTCCTAATTTAGTCATGTGCTAAGTGTTGAAAAATCTACTCACTGCCTGGGGCTCTCACGCCCTGCTGGATGTGGCCATGGCAGAAATCATAGCATAAAGTGGAGGCCACCAAACCCCTCATGGCTTATTTTAATGCAACTCTTGATAATGATTCCTCATTGACAGGTGGGAATTCCTAGACACATCTAAACCTGATGACACAACAGGTAAAAACAAGGACTGTCTCAAACAAACCGGATGGAGGGATAGTGTAATTAACAAGGAGGCTCCTGTGAAAGACGTGTGGATAGAACTGGAGAGAAGTGATTCTTAGAACAGGGAGGATGGTCAAACACTCCCAAAGATTTCACTCTAGAAGACGACGGTAGGGAAGGAATGAAAGGTCAAAACATCGGTGCTAACTAGTCCCACTCCAGAAAAGAGTTTCAAAATAGAGCTATGCTATTTTGACAGTTGAGGGTCAGTAGTGCTTGGTATTTGAAATATCTGCTGGCAGTTCATATGTGCTCTTTTTAAAAGTAGTAAAAATATTATGTTTCCACTGTCAGAAATAGATGAAAGATGACAATTTATAGTTTTTTGTTACCAGTGGTGTAATTCCTTCGCGTTGCTATCTCAGTGACAATCAGTTTCATTTTTTCTTTTCTTGTAAAGTTGTATAAGCTAAATAAGCTGTCAGGTGTCAAATGTGGAAAGGTCTCTGTTTCTTCTTCTGGAGAGATGAAAGATTATTTAGAATATGCCCTGAATTATACATTGTACAATTGTATGGATTTGCCCTCAGTTATACGATGGTTAAAACCGTGCTTTACATAAGCTTCATTCCCAGTCAAGGAGGGGAACTCTAGGATAGCTGTGTCCGCGTAGGAACAGTCTTTCTGCCTTGGATGATGTCACCTGTCTAAGAATAGATAATTCTGAGACAGAAAGACTGTCTATTTCTTTATTTAACCCCTGGATGAACAGTATTAGTGCCTTTCCCCTCCTTCCTCCTGTGTTAATTTCAATCATTTTTAGTGCTTTCTCTGTGCCAGACACTGTAGTAAGTGTTTTAGATAAATTCTTATTTTATCTTTATTCCATCCCTGAGAGGTGGGTTTCCCTGCCATTTAACAGATGAGAAAAATGGCGCTGAGTAGTGAAACATTTACTTACTCTAAAGTCAATTAATGAGAACAAAGTGTTGCCAGAACCAAGAAATGATTTAAAATGGGTCTGACTCTAAGTCCTAGGCTCACAACCACAACAAAATTCTGCCTCCCACTGACTTTTATTCCTGGGTCATCGGTTTCCATTTTGAAAAATGCGTTTTAGGGACTGCATTTACCCTTTGCCAGTCATCAGGAGTACGGTTTTGACTTCTGTACAAGGGTCTTTGAAATGTTTGTAACTATGTGGATTTCAGCAAGTTGGCCCGTTCTATGCATTTGAATAATAACTCAAGAGCCTTACTTCACTAGAAATGGGTTTATTTCTAACTCATTCTACTCTTCAAGAATTCTAAATATAAGGCAATGATTTTATCTATTATGTTCTGAACTGTCTTTATAAACTAATTTCTAATCATCTGTCCATATCTATCTTTTGGAAATAAATAGAAGAAATCCAATTCTTCCTCAATTTAATAAACCTTCAAATATTTTGACAGTTTTATTTTATGCTAATTTCTTTTCTAAAAAAATATTCTCCGATTGTTTATTGCCTATCTGATTCCAGTGAACAAATCTCATTTTGTCCCCCAGAAGAGCAGAAATTAGGATCTCATTTTGTCCCCCAGAAGAGCAGAAATTAGGAAAACACTTTTAAAATTTCCCCCTTCTGAGATGAACTTGTATTTTTCTTATAACTCCAGGAATCTCTTTCAGAAATGTCACCTCAAGTTGATGTCAGACCCTTGAACAATTTCATTGATTCTGCTCTCTCTTCTCATGAACTAGAGCATTACTGGCAGACCAAGCATACACTTAGATATCAGTTTACTGCCATGGTCCTTTGTCCACAGTAGGTATTGCATGACCTTTGTGGAGTGGATAACTCCTGGGCTGCTGGACTTCTATCAGCTCTCTAACTTGGGGGGTATCACTTTACAGAGTCCTTTCTACATGTGTTTTCTCCTTTATTTCTTGCAGTAAATCCTTTGAAGTAGATGTTACTGCTCCCATTAAGTAGGAAGATGATGAAGGGTTTAGCACAACACCTGGCCTACAGTAAGCCCTTAATACGTGTACTTCCTCTTTCTTTCTTCCATTCTAAAATGAAGTTTAAAGCATTTAAGTAATTGCCAAACCATGTAATCCAAGATGCAACATCAGCTCTTCAGATTCCAAAACCTCTTTTCTATCCACTAGTTGTGCTTTTTAAAATCTGAGTGATTTTCCTGAATGAAGTCGTAAGTGGAACTCAGTGTCTAAAACAGATAAAGGTGGCATTTAACAGTTAACAACATGTAGTTTGAGTTAAATTTATATCTTACTCCAAAGTCAGTAAGAACAATGAAACTTCTTTGATGCTGAACACAAATTTCGAGTTTGTGGTTATAAATATCATTTATAGTCATATCATTTCAGAGTATCAAATTAATTTTCTTATGATTTACGTATGTACCTGTAGTCATTTCTAATAGTTCATCTTTTAATCTGAGGATACTCTTTACTTAAGCTGATTCAGTAGCTTCAAAGTGGAATAGTAGGACTATTTTGTTTTAAAGTTCAGTCGTTAAGACAAGTGCTCACATTCCTTATCCCTCAGAGATGTGAGGGGTTAGAAGTGTTCTGCAATCAGGCTACTGGTCTTCAAATAGGAAATCCAAGAGTTGACCTTGGGCAAATTACTCAAACTTTTTGAATATCTGTTTCCTTATCAGTCAAATGGGCACGTTCTTAGGGCTCTACAGATATTACCTATTATTTTTAGATATAAATATAATGTAATATGTAATACAAGCTCTCAAACTATAAATAATATATAAAAGTATCTATAACGTCATCCTGACTAAATATTGACACATTTGTGGTTGCCAGTGAACTGTTATATTAAGATGAACCTATTCCTCAAGCAGATCTACCTGAACCTTCTTGGCCATTATTTGAGTGTCATTAGGAACTAGAGTAGGATATTCGATATTCAATTTTATAAGTGCAAACATTCACTGAATTGGAATTTCAAAAGGGCCAGCCCTGAGCTATAACCCTCCCAATAAAGACACATTTACAAGAAGTCCAAACATATCCCCAGTATGGTAGATGAAGCTTTTATTCTAAAACTGAGTTAAAAACCAAAGTTCAAGTCAACTCATATGTTAATACATATCATGTAATAAATCATATTTTTTAGAGTTTAAAATATAGATTAGTATATAAATATGTCACAGAGAGAGGTTTAATTCAAGTTCTTTGTGGGGCATCTTAAGCACCTATAGAATAGAGTTTGAAAATTTCTTATCATGATATATCTTGCTGCTAGAGACTTTCCTTATTAGTTTATCAAGGTTGCTTTCAAAATAGGCATGTGCTGTTTTCTATTTTTTTGGTCACCAAGAGGCTACACCTACTTGGTTTAACTGGATGCATCGCTAAGCCTCACTTGGCCTATTTCCTCACAGTAAAAACAGGGATTTTAATAGCTATCTGACCAGGTTGTTGGGATAATTAAATGAAATCATATTTATAATGCACTTAGCATTTGCCCACGACATGGTAAGTATTCATTAAGTGATACCTATTATCATCATTGCTATTGTCTTTTTTCCCTTATTTTAGGTATGTTTATGTGGTTTGGAGTGGGCAAATTAGAAACATTATTTCCAGAAGGAAATTAGAAAGGTCTCCCCTACTCTGTTGCCTCTCCAGAAGCAAATATAATCAATTTTACTAGCTTAGAACTTAACTTTCACAAATTAGGAGAGCCAACTGTGGGAAACTGGCTTCAGTTATATGTATGCAGATGGTTTTATAATTCAGAATACTGCCCATGTGGGAGAATTTGGTAGGTGAATAAAATAAGAACTTTAATGGCACAATTGCTTTTTATATGACCACAGATTTAACTAATTTAAAACATTTGGCTCTTGGTGGACTGAAGGGAGTAGAGTGCCTGGTCTGAGGCTAAATTGATTTTGCTGCAATGGAAAGGCACAGGAGAAACAGCCTCCGAACAGAAATATAAAATCCTCCGAGATATTTATTTTCACCTGTTCTACAAGTCACCTTTACTGGTAACAGGATCTTCTTTCTCTTACAAACCATGCTATTTTAAATATTTCAAGATCACTATTGGTATGCTAAAAACCAGAGCTCAGAAATAAAAAGTACTCCTAAATAATAGTGTAGAAAAATAATTCAATTACAACATACTTCAATATAATCACTTTGTACAAAAACACATTAAAATAGACAATCTGTCTGATTAATATTCAGCAGGCATCTCACTCAGCTGGAACTGAATTTATTTCAGACTCACACATACAGAAATTTCAGATAGATTACAAATACATGGACATGCACAAAATTAAATAGAATACACTTTAAGTGTTTAAGCTACTAAAATTATTTTGGTGTGTGCATCTGTATATTTTTATGATGTGCAGTGTTATTGCCTTTTCATATTTGAGTAAATTATAGTTTTGCAAACCATAATTACATTGGCTCTTGCTTGATGGTTATGCTTCGTAATACTGAGCCAATATTAATCAAGATTTCCTAAATTTATATCTCATTCCCTGTGTGTCATGTTACTGCTTATGTGCTTTGGATAATTATATTCATCTATTGCTTTTATTCTGTGGTTGGATACTACTCCCTTGGTCCCGTAGCTTTCATTCATCTTACAGTATTCAGACCATGGTTTAAAATTCCCTTTTTCTTCCTTTTGGCCAATACTTGTTTTTTAACTGAGTGATACTTTCACCTTTCTGTCCACCATCCTTCCTACTCATCAAAACCAGATTGCATTTTGCTGCAGAAGAAAGATGTGTTCAATAAAACTTTGCCAGGAAGATGGTTATTGATATGTCTTTGAAAGACAGCTGTATTGCTTATGTACCACTGGGGACTGGAATAGTGAGACTTAAATTGTTTGTGGTACCAAGCAAAAGCAAAGTAGTTTCTCTGTCACATAAAAATTTGAAATAATGTAGTCTCTATGTCTTCCTCACATTTAAGAAAAGAGTTGTGAGTAAAGAAATGGTCCTTAGAGATAACCTAAAGAATTAGGCTACCATTATGGAAAATGCTATCCACAGGTACACTGAAATATTTTATGGTCATAGTCTTAAGAATGTAATTAGATTTAGAACTAACATAGTAAAATAATTTATAGTTAATTCTTGCATCTTTTTAAAATTCCTGTAAAGATATCTTTGCAAAACCAATACATATTTAAAATCATTAGAAAGGCCATAGTAGCTCTCTATGAAGTGTTTTACTTTAGGAATATTTCATTCAATGGTTTTCACTAACTTAGGCTTGGATTGTTTGAGATCTAAGAAAGCCATGTGTAACTCTCTCATTAATGTAAAGGAGAGTGAGTGACTTGTAAACATGGAAGGAATTCATTAAAGGTTCATTGAAAATATACACACATATATCAGTTATATACAAATGAGGCTTCAGAAGGGGGAAAATTGAAATGCAAGGATGTGCCCCTTTATGCTGTCCAGTGGGAAATGGGAATTTCAAAATATGCTTTTGCAAATAGCAATTATAGAAATTCTCTTTTGGTGGCCCAGTCTGATATAAAAAACAACTTTTCTAAAAATAAAAAAGGAAAAAGGGCTTACAAAGCATGGAGTAAGGAGATAAACAGCTATACAGAATCAGAATAGGATAACAAATACTCAACTATAGCATTAAAGATAAAGGGAAGGAAAACACCAAAAACAAAGATAATCGTGCCATTTTGACCATAAACTCACAATACAGGATGGAATAAGATGTGAGAACAACTTAGGAGAGGAGGAGGAAAGGGGCTGAATTGGTTTAGACTAAGGAAATAAGAGGCCATCAGAAAATGGACTATCTTATACATGAGATTCTGAATATAAACCTCAGGGTAACTACCAAACAAAAAAGCAGAACAGAGACACAAATAATAAATAAAAGGAAAACAAAGAAACACATCATAAAAAACTACATAATTCAATGGATAGACCAAAACACACAGGACGAGAAACAAAGGAAATTCAAGAGAACTGGAAAATGAGGAATAAAATGACAGCATTAAGCCCTTATATATTGATAACCACCCTAAAAATAAATGGATTGAATCCTCCAATAAAATGACACAGAGTGGTGAGATGGATTAAAGAACAAGACCCAACAATATGCTGCCTCCAGGAAACACATCTTAGCTCCAATAACAAACACAGGCTCAGAGGGAAGGGATGGAAGATGATACTCCAACCTAATGGCAAACAAAAGAAAGCAGGTTTCACAATATTTCTATCAGAGAAAGTAGACTTCAAGATAAGACAGGCAAAGAAAGACAAAGAGGGGCAATATATAATGATAAAGGAGACTGAATCAATGAGAAATAACACTTATAAATATCTATGCACCCAACACAGGAGCACCAAAGTTCATAAAGTAACTATTAACAAACCTAAAAGAAGATAATAACACAATAATAGTAGAGGACCTCAGTGCTCCACTAACATCAACGGATAGATCATCCAGACAGAAAGTCAACAAGGAAACAGTGGAATTAAATGAAAAGCTAAACCAGTTGGACTTAATAGACATATGTAGACCCCTCCATCCAAAAACAGCAGAATACGCATTCTTCTCAAGTGTGCACAGAACATTCTCAAGGATAGACCATATGTTGGGAAACAAGGCAAGCCTCAATAAATTTAAGAAAATTGAACTAATAACAAGCATCTTTTCTGATCACAATGCTATAAAGCTAGAAATTAATTAGAAGGGAAAAGCTGAGACAGGGACAAAGATGTGGAGACTAAACAACATGCTATTGAACAAGCAATGGATCATTGAAGAAATTAAAGGAGAAATCAAAAAATATCTGGAGACAAACGAAAATGATAACATACCATACCAACTCATATAGGATGCAGCAAAAGACGTATTAAGAGGGAAACTTATCCCAATACAGGCACACCTTAACAAACAAGGAAAATCCCAAATAATCAACCTCAAATTACATCTCATTGAATTAGAAAAAGAAGAACAAACAAAGCCCAAAGTCAGCAGAAGGAGAGAAATAATAAAAATCAGAGCAGAAATAAATGCTATTGAAGCAAAAAAGGCAGTAGAAAGCATCAATGAAACAAAGAGCTGGTTCTTTGAGAAGATAAATAAAATTGACAAACCCCTAGCCAGACTTACAAAGAAAAAAAGAGAGAAAGCTCACATAAACGAATTTGGAAATGAAAGAGGAGAATTAACGATGGACACTACAGAAATACAACAGATTTTAAGAGAATACTATGAAAAACTGTATGCCAACAAAATGGATAATCTAGAGGAAATGGATAAATTCTTAGTCTCTTACAACCTCCTAAAGCTGAATCAATAAGAAACAGATAATCTGAATAGACCAATCACAAGGAAAGATATTGAAACAGTAATCAAAAGCATCCCAAAGAATAAAATCCCAAGACCAGACAGCTTCTCTGGGGAATTCTACCAAACTTTCAGAGAGGATTTAATATGTATCCTGCTCAAGCTATTCTGAAAAATTAGGGAAGGTGGAACACTTCCTAACACATTCTATGGGGCTAACATCACTCTGATACCAAAGCCTGACAAGGGGAACACAATAAAGGAAAACTACAGGCCAATATCACTGATGAACATAGATGCAAAAATCCTCAATAAAATTTTGGCAACCTGAATTCAGCAACACATCAAAAGGATCATACATCATGATCAAGTGGGATATATACCAGGGGCACAGGGATGGTTCAACATCTGCAAATCAATCAATATGATATACCACATCAACAAGTTGAGGAATAGAAACCACATAATCATCTCAATAGATGCACAGAAAGCATTTGACAAGATCCAACAGCCATTTATGATAAAAACTCTTAACAAAATGGGTATAGAAGGAAATTACCTCAACATAATAAGGGACATATATGACAAAACCACAACTAATATCATACTCAATGGGCAAAAACTGAACGCCATCCTTCTGAGAACAGGAACAAGACAAGGATGCTCACTCTTATTCAACATAGTACTGGAGGTTTTGGCCAGAGTAATTAGGAAAGAGAAAGAAATAAAAGGAATCCAAATAGGGAGTGAAGAATTGAAACTCTCACTGTTTGCAGATGACAAGATCTTATATATGGAAAACCTTAAATAATACATTGGAAAACTATTAGAAATAATTAAAAACCACAGTAAAGTTGCAGGGTACAAAATCAACTCACAAATATCATTTGCTTTTCTATATTCTAATAACAAACTTACAGAAAGAGAATTCAAGAATACAATTCCATTTACAATTGCAAATAAAAGAATAAAGCACCTAGGAATAAATTTAACCAAGGAGGTGAAGGACTTATACAATGAAAACTATAAGATATTACTGAAAGAAATTGATAATGACATAAACAGAGGGAAAGATTCCATGCACATGGATTGGAAGAATAAACATAGTTAAAATGGCCATACTACCCAAAGCAATCTACAGATTCAATGCAATCCCAATCAGAATCCCAATGACATTCTTCATGGAAATAGAACAAAGAATCCTAAAATTCATATGGGGCAACCAAAGACCCCAAATTACTAAAGTAATCCTTAGAAAAAAGAACAAAGCTGGAGGAATCACCATCTCTGACTTCAAAATGTACTACAAAGCCATAGTGATCAAAACAGCATGGAACTGGTACAAGAACAGGCACACAGATCAATGGAACAGAACTGAAAGCCCAGAAATAAAACCACACATCCACAGACAGCTAATCTTTGACAAAGGTGCTAAGAACATACAACAGACAAAAGATAGTCTCTTCAATAAATGGTGTTGGGAAAACCGGAGAGCCACATGCAAAAGAATGAACGTAGACCATTATCTCACACCATACACAAAAATAAACTCAAAATGGATCAAAGACTTGAAGATAAATCCTGATACCATAAAACTCCTGCAAGATAATATAGGTAATACACTCTTTGACATTGGACTTAAAAGGATCTTTTCAAATACAACGTCTTCTCAGATAAGGGAAATAAAAGAAACAATAAACAAGGTTTTTATTTATCAGACTAAAGAGTTTCTGCAAAGCAAAAGAAACTAGGATCAAAACAAAGAGACAACCCATCAATTGGGAGAAAATATTTGCAAATCATGTATCTGACAAGGGGTTAATCTCCACAACATATAAGGAACTCACACAACTGAACAATAAGAATCAAACAGCCCAATCAAAAAAGATATACAGATGGCCAATAAACACATGAAAAGATGTTCAACATTACTAATCATTAGGGAAATGCAAATCAAAACTACACTAAGATACCCCCTTACACTTGTTAAAATGGCTATAATCACTAAGACTAAAAATAACAACTGTTGGAGAGGGTGTGTAGAAAAGGGAACACTCATACACTGCTGGTGGGAGTGCAAACTGGTGCAGCCACTATGGAAAACAGTATGGAGATTCCTCAAAAAACTAAAAATAGAACTATCATATGACCTAGCTATCCTGCTACTGGGTATCTACCCAAACAACTTGAAATCAACAATCCAAAGTAACATATGCAACCCTATGTTCATTGCAGCACTATTCACAATAGCCAAGATATGGAAACAATGCAAGTGCTATCGACTGATGATTGGATAAAGAAGATGTGGTATATATATACAATGGAATACTACTCAGCTATAAAAAAGACAAAATCATCCCATTTGCAACAACCTGGAAGGACCTGGAGGGAATTATGCCAAGTGAAATAAGCCAAACTGAGATAGGCAAACACCAGGTGATTTCACTCATATGTGGAAAATGAACAAACATATGGACAAAGAAAACAGTTCAGTGGTTACTAGGGGAACAGGGTTGGGGGTGGGCAAAGGGGTGTAGGGGAGCATTTATGTGGTGACAATCAAGAAATAATGTACAACTGAAATCTCACATTGATGTAAACTATTATGAACTCAATTAAAAATAATTTAATTAAAAAAACAGAAAAAAAAAGATTTTTCTAAGGCTTTCCTGAACAGCTTTCTTGTTAAGTCTGAAAACATTCTTGGCAATTTATATTTCTTCATAATCCCTAACTAAAGAATCTCCACCTCAAATTAGTGTATATTTAGTGTGAAGCAATCAAAACTGTTATGTTTCAACATTAAAGATTTGTTTTCCTTTTTTACTCTGCTCTGTTCTCATAAACAAGGTTCTTCTGTTAGGTTAGCATGATGTATCTGTGATTTTTCACATTATTTTCATCATTATTGTCATCACTAAGAAAATAAATGTTTATAGGGAACCTACATATCTTCACATTGTAGTCCCCCATGCTACATACATGGGGAGATACAAAGTCTATATGGTCATGCTCTGAAGGAATTTCCCCTCTAGTAGGAGGAGCTATGTTCTCAAATGCTACTCTTACCTCCAGATTCTTCCCCTCTCATACCATCTTCTAAAATGTCACCAGACACACAAATGCGAATTTCTAAGTAATCTGGCAAAGTGATATATATCTATAAATCTCTCTTCAATCCCCTTTCCATATCTCAATGCATGCACAGAGGAAATGTAAAGGACTCAACAGAGCATAAAATCAGGACAGACTTGAAGACTGAACTTTGAATGTACTCCCCTGCTAACATCCATATCCATTGACAGAGAACCGAAGCCTTACTTGCTTAAAGTGCTTGCAAAAAAAAACTCATTCCAGTCACTGGATGACAACCAAGCTATGCAAACACAGGGACAATCCCTAGGAAGCAAAATTTAAAAATAAAAACATTAATAATTTTAAAACTTGAACAGAGACATCACTGGCCTCACAGTTCATGTGGGGTAGATTTCACAGGTTTATACCAAACAAGTTAGCAAAAAAAGCACACGATCAACAACAATAAGAACTTTGGAGGAGAATTCAGAACCCATAATTGGTATCATGTATTATATAAAATGTACAGTTTTCAACAAAAAATCGTAACCTATGAAAAGAATAAGTATGACTCAGGAAAAAAACAAACAATAGAAGATCACTCTTTCCAAAGATATTGGACACAGCAGACAAAGACTTCAAAATGACTGTTATAAATATGTGCAAAGAACTCAAAGAAATCTTTTTTAAAGAATTAAAAGAAATCATGATAACAATGAGTCAACAAACAGAAAATAGAGTCTGAATAAGGACATAGAAGTTATTTTTTAAAAAAGAGTCAAATGGAAATTGACATTGACAAGTGCAATTAATAAAATTAAAAATGAAGTAGAGGGGCTCAACAGCAGATGGGAGGTGGAACAAAAAATAAACTATGAACTAGAAGATAAATAGAAATGATCCAATTTGAAGAACACAGAAAAAAGATTGAAGGAAAATGAACAGAGCTTCCAAGTCATGTGTGACCACATCAAAAATACTAACACATGTATAATTAGAGACCAGAAAGAGAGGAGAGAGAACGGGATAGAAAAAAACATTTTAAAAATAATGGCTGACTTCCCAAATTTGATGAAAAAAATGAATCTACATATCCCAAAAGGTCAACAAACCCAAAGTAGGATAAGTGAAATAAATCCACATATAGGCACATCATACTGTTGACAGTAAAAGACAAAGAAAAAGAAAAATATCTTAAATGAAGCAGGAGAAAAACAATTTATCACGTACAGTGGAACACTAATACAAATAATGGCAGACCACTCAACTGAAAGAGTGGAAGCCAGAAGACAGTAAAATAGCATATTCAAAGTGCTGAAAGGAAATAGCTGTCAATCAAGAATTCTATCCAGCAAAACTGTCTTTCAAAGATGAAGGAAAAATAATGAAAATCTCATTTAAAGAAAGACTGGGAGAATCAACTGCCCACAGAGCCAGAATAAGTAATATCTGAGGGAAGTCCTGGAGGATGTGAGCCATGTGTACAGCTAGCTGATCAGAATCCCAGGCAGTGGGAACTGCAAGTGCAAATTCCCCAAGAATGGTTGTGCTCAGTTTATTTGAGGAACAATAAAGGCACTAGTATGTTTGGAGAAGAGTGAATGACTGGAAGAGTAAAAGGAGATGAAATCAGAGAGGTAACAGATGGCCAGATCATGCATGGCATTCTTAGTTATAGAAATATCAGTTTTACTATGGGAAATATGAAGAGATATTTGAAGGGTTTTTTGGGGAGGGGAGTTGACCTCATCTGATTTATGTTTAAACAGTATAACATTCAACACAATGTTATAAACAGTTTGAGGGAGAATAGGGTTAAAGGATGAAGACCAATTAGGAGACAGTACTTCAATCCTGGCAAGACTTAAACCAGGTGGCAGGAGTGGAGATGAAGAATGATTGGATTCCTTCTAAAAAAATTAAACCTGTAAAAAAGAGAGTAAAATGGTAGTTACCAAGGGATGGGGTGGGGGCATACGAGTGATGGTGTTTAAGGGTAGAAACTTGTAACAAGTAGTAAATAAGCTTAGAGATCTAATGCACAATATAATGAATATAGACAATAATATTGTACTATAATTATGTAATGTGATAAATATCACTACATCAGAAATTATGTTAAAATATATAAATGTATCAAAGTAACTTACTATACACCTTAAACTTACACAGTTATATGTCAAATTTATTCAATTAAATTTTTTTTTCAATTTTTAAAAAAGATTGGATTTTTGATATAGTTTGAATGTAGAACCACACAGGACTTGCTGCTATTTTAAATATGGGTTGTAATAGAAAAATATGGGTTAAGGAAGACAGAGGATTTTTGCTTGAGTATTTGGAAAGATTAACTAAGATGTGAGACTATGGGAAGAACCATTACACATAGGAATATTAACAGCTAAATTTTGGACAAATTAAGAGTGAGATGTTTATTACATGTTTAAGTGGAGATGTCAAGTAGACTACAGAATATACACTCCTGTATTTAAGGAGGGAGAGAATCTAGGCTGGAGTTATAAATTAGGGCATCAGCATTTGGATGGTATTGAAAGCCATGAGACTGGATGAGATCATCACAGAGAAGAGGCCAAAGGACTGAGCTGTGTAGCACTCCAGCCTGCAGTGACCATAACTATGAGTAGAAAATGGTAAGAAGGATTAAGAAAGAACTGCCAAAGAAGTAGGTGTAAAATCAGGTGTATATCCTTGAACCCAAGGAAAGAGAGCATTTCAAGAGGAGAATGTGATTAGTTGTGTGATGAGTCATATAAGATGAGAATGGAGAATTGCTCTTATATTTAACAATGTGGATGTCTTAGGCAAAGTAAGAGCAGTTTGATGACTTGATGGGGACAAAATGCTTATGGTGTGGGCTTAAGACACTAGAAGAAAAGAAATTGGAGACATCCAGTATAAAGAAATCATTCAACTTATTGTAAATTTAAGTCTATTGTAAAAAGTTAAGAGAGAAATGGAGTAAAAATGTAGAGTTGCAGAATGCACTCAAAGTTGCTATCCACTTAAAATAAACTGTCAGAAATATAGGTAATTATATGTAAGGCTCATGGTACCACAAAGCAAAAACCTATATAGGCACACAAAAGATAATGAGAAAGGAATTTAAGCATACCACTAAAGAAAGTAATCAAACCACAAAAAAAGAGAGCAAGAGAAGAGAGAGAGAGAAACTATAAAACAGCCAGAAAACAATTAACAAAATGGCAATAAGTACATACCTATCAATAATTATTTTATTATTTTTTTAATTTTTATTTTTTTTGAATGTACATCATATTTCAAATTCTGTATACATTACATCATGTTCACCACCCGAACACTAATTATAGTGCTTCACCTCACATGTGACCCTGATCACCCCTTTTGCCCTCCCCCCTCCTCCCTTCCCCAATGGTAACGACCAGTCCAATCTCCAATGCTATGTGATTTTTTTTGTCGTTTTTATCTTCTACTTATGAGTGAGATCATATGGTATTTGACTTTCTCCCTTTGACTTATTTCACTCAGCATAATACCCTCAAGGTCCATCCATGTTGTCACAAATGGCCGGATTTCATCATTTCTTATGGCTGAGTAGTAGTCCATCATGTATAAATACCACATCTTCTTTATACATTCGTCCCTTGATGGGCACCTAGGTTGCTTCCAAGTCTTGGCTATTGTGTATAATGTCGCAATGAACATAGGGGTGCAAGTATCTTTATGCCTTTGTGTTTTCAAGTTCTTTGGATAAATACCCAGCAGTGGAATAGCTGGATCATATGGTAGATCTATCCTTAATTTTCTGAGGATACTCCAAACTGCTTTCCATAGTGGCTGCACCAGTTTGCACTGCCACTGGCAGTGAACAAGGATTCCCTTCTCTCCACACCCTCTCCAACATTTGTTGTTTCCTGTCTTGTTAATTATAGCCATTCTGACCGGAGTGAGGTGATACCTCATTGTAAATAAAATGGGTATAGAAGGAAAATACCTCAACATAATAAATGCCATATATGACAAACCCACAGCAAACATCATTCTCAATGGAGAAAAACTGAAAGCTATCCCTCTAAGAACAGGAACCAGACAAGGATGCCCACTGTCACCACTCTTATTTAACATAGTATTGGAAGTCCTAGCCAGAGCAATCAGGCAAGAAAAAGAAATAAAAGGGATCCACATTGGAAAAGAAGAAGTGAAACTATCACTCTTTGCAGACGACATGATTTTATATCTAGAAAACCCTAAAGAGTCAACTAAAAAACTTTTAGAAATAATAAAGGATTACAGTCAAGTTGCGGGATACAAAATCAATGTACAAAAATCGGTTGCATTTCTATACACTAACAACAAAGTAGCAGAAAGAGAAATTAAGAATACAATCCCATTTACAATTGCAACAAAAAGAATAAAATACCTAGGAATATACTTAACAAAAGAGGTGAAAGACCTGTACACTGAAAACTATAAGACATTGTTGAAAGAAATCGAAGAAGACACAAAGAAATGGAAAGATATTCCGTGCTCTTGGATTGGAAGAATTAACATTGTTAAAATGTCCATACTTCCTAAAGCTATCTATAGATTCAACACAATTCCTATCAAAGTTCCAACAACATTTTTTACAGAAGTAGAACAAAGAATCCTAAAATTTATATGGAACAACAAAAGACCCTGACTAGCCAAAGGATTCCTGAGAAAAAAGAACAAAGCTGGAGGTATCACACTCCCCGATTTCAAATTATACTACAAAGCCATAGTAACCAAAACAGCAAGGTACTGGCACAAAAACAGACACACAGATCAACGGAACAATATTGAGAGCCCAGAAGTAAACCCACACGTTTATGGACAGCTAATATTCAACAAGGGAGCCAGGAGCATACGATGGAGAAAGGAGAGTCTCCTCAATAAATGGTGTTGGGAAAACTGGACAGCCACATGCAAAAGAATGAAAGTAGACCATTCCCTTACACCATGCACAAAAATCAACTCAAAATGGATTAAAGACTTGAATGTAAGACCTGAAACCATGAGACTTCTAGAAGAAAACATAGGCAGTACGCTCTATGACATTGGTCTGAGCAGCATATTTTCAAGTCCCATGTCTGACCAGGCAACGGAAACAAAAGAAAAAATGAACAAATGGGACTACATTAAACTAAAAAGCTTCTGCACAGCAAAGGAAACCATCAACAAAACGAAAAGACAACCTAACAATTGGGAGAAGATATTTGCAAAGCACATATCAGATAAGGGGTTAATATCCAAAATATACAAAGAACTAATACAGCTCAACAACAACAAAAAAACAACAATCCAATTAGAAAATGGGCAAAAGATCTGAACAGAGATTTCTCCAAAGAAGATATACAGATGGCCAACCGGCATATGAAAAGATGCTCAACATCATTAGCTATCAGGGAAATGCAAATCACTAATTACTTTAAATGGACTAAATTCTCCAATCAAAAGTGATAGAGTGGTGAATGAACAAGAAAACAAGACCTATCTTTATGCTTCCTACAAGTGATTCACTTCAGATCTAAGGCACACACATACTGAAAGTGAAGGGATAGAAAAAGATGTTCCATGGAAACAGAAACCAAAAAGAGCTGGAGTCACTATGCTTAGATCAGACAAAATTGACTTTAAAACAAAGACTGCATTAACAGGCAAAGAAGGGCATTACATAATGATAAAGGGGTCAATCCAACAAAAGAATATAACATTTGTAAATATTTATGCACCTAACACAGGAGCACCTAAATATATAAAACAAATATTAACAGTCCTAAAGGGAGGAATAGACAGCAATACAACGATAGTAGGGGGATTTATACAACACTCACCTCAATAGATAGATCATCCAGACTGAAAATCAATAAGGAAACATAGGCTTTAAATGACATGTTAGACCAGATGGACTTAACACCCGTATACAGAACAGTCCATCCAAAGCAGCAGTACACACATTCTTCTCAAGCACACATGGAAGATTCTCCAGAATAAAGCATATATTAGGCCACAAAACAAGCCTTAATAAATTTAATAAGATTGAAATCACACCAGGCATCTTTTTTAACCACAATAGTATGAAACTAGAAATCAGTTACCAAAAGAAAAATGGAAAATGCTCAAATATGCAGAGATTACACGTTACTGAACAACCAATAGGTCAACAAAGAAATCAAAAGAGAAATCAACAAATACCTTTCAACAAATGAAAATACAATATACCAAAACTTACAGAATGCAGCAAAAGTAGATCTAAGAGGGAAGTTCAAAGCAATAAAGGCCTACTTTATGAAATGAGGAAAATCTCAGAAAACCTAACTTTACACCTCAAGAAAGTAGAAAATGAAGAAACAAAGCCAAAGTTAGCAGAAGAAAGGAAATAACAAAGATCAGAGCAGAAATAAATGAAATAGAGACTAAAAAGACAACAGAAAAGATCAATGAAACCAAGATAAATAAAACTGACAAACCTTTAGCTAGACACACCAAAACAAAAACAAAGAGAAAAGACTCAAAACCAGAAATGAAAGAGGAAATGTTACAGTTGATACCACTGAAATACAGAGGATCATAAAAGACTATTATAAACAATTATACACCAACAAATTTGACAACCTAGAAGAAATGGACAACTTCCTAGAAACCTATTACCTTTCAAGATTGAATCATGAAGAAATAGACTAATTAATAGTAAGGACATTGAATCAGTAATCAAAAACCTCCCAACAAACAAAAGTCCAGGACCAGATGGCTTCACTGGTGAATTCTACCAAATAGTCAAAGAGGAATTAATATCCATCCTTCTCAAACTCTTCCAAGAAACAGAAGAGGAGAGAATACCTCCAAACTCATTCTATGAGGGCAGCCTTACTTTGATATCAAAACCAGACAAGGACACCACAAGAAAAGAAAATTACAGGCCAATATCCCTGATGAACCCAGATGCAAAAATCCTCAACAAATATTATCAAAACTAATTGAACAATACATTAAAAGGAATATATACCATGAACAAGTGGGATTTATTGCATAAATGCATGGATAGTTCCACATTGGCAAATCAACAGGATACACCACCTTAACAAAATGAAGGGTAAAAATCATTTGCAGAAAAATCATTTGACAAAATTCAACATCCATTTATGATAAACTCAACAAAATGAGTATAGAGGGAAATACCTCAACATAATAAAGGCAATACATGACAACCCCACAGCTAATATCATACTTAGTGGTGAAAAGCTGAAAGCTTGTCCTCAGATCAGGAACAAGACAAAGATGCTCATTCTCACCACTTGTATTCAACATAGTATTGGAAGACCTAGCCATAGCAATTAGGCAAGAAAACTAAGTAACAGGCATCCAAATTGGAAAGGAAAAAGTAAGACTGTCATTACTTGAAGATGACATGATATTTTATATAGAAAACCCTAAAACCTCCACCAAAAAACTATTAGAAACTAATAAACAAATTCAGTAAAGTTGCAGGATACAAAATGAATATGCAAAATTCTGTTGCATTTCTATGCGCTAACAACAAACTATGAGAAAGAAACTAAGGAAACAATCCTATTTATAATTGCATTAAAAAATACCTAGGAGTAAATTTAACCAAGGTGAAAGACCTGTACATTGAAATCTATAAGACATTGATGAAAGAAATGAAAGAAGATCAATGGAACAGAATAGAGAGCCAAGAAATAAACCCATGTATATATGGTCAATTAACTTTTGATAAAAGTCCCAGGACTATACAATGGGGAAAGAACAGTATCTCCAATAAATGGTGCTGGGAAAACTAGATGGCCACATACAAAAGAATGAAATTGGATCACTATCTTACACCATACACAAATATCAACTCCAAATGGATTAAAGAATTGAATGTAAGACCTGAAACCATAAAACTCCTAGAAAAAAACAAAGGTGGTAAGCTCCTTGACACTAGTCTTGGTAATGACTTTTTGGATCTGACACCAAAAGCAAAAATAAACAAGTGGGACTACATCAAACCGGAAGAAAACTTCTACACAGCAAAAGAAACCATCAACAAAATTAAAAGTCAACATACTGATTGAGAGAAAATATTTGCAAGTCATATACCTGATAAAGAGTTAATGTCCAAAATGTATATAAAGAACTTATACAACTCACTAGCAAAAAAAATCTGATTTAAAAAAAGGACAGAGGATCTGAACAGACATTTTTCCAGTGAAGACATATAGACAACCAACAGGTACATGAAAACGTGCTAAACATCACTAATTGTCAGGGAAATGTAAATTAAAACTAGAATGTGATATCAATCTCACAAATGTTAGAATGGCTATTATGAAAAAGACAAGACATAATAAATGTTGGCGAGGATGTGGAGAAAAGAGAATCCTTGTGCACTGTTGGTGGGAATGTGAATTGGCGCAGTCACTACGGAAAATAATATGGAGGTTCCTCAAAAAATTAAAAATAAACTACCATGTGATTCAGCAATTCCATGTCTGGGTATTTATCTGGAAAAAAAAGGAAAAAACACTAATTTGAAAAAATATATGTAGCCCTTGTTAATTTCAGCCTTATTAACAATAGGCAAGATACAGATACAACCTAAGGGTCCATCAACGGATGAATGGATAAAGAAAATGCGCTATATACATATACAATATGAACACACACTATTCAGCCATAAAAAAAAAAGGAAATCTTGCCATTTGTGACCATATGGATAGACCTTGAGGGCATTATGCTAAGTGAAATAAGTCGGACAGAGAAAGACAAATACTGTATGATCTCACTTTATATGGAATCTAAAAAACAAAGAACCCATACTTATAAAGATTAGATTGGTGGTTGCCAGAACCGCGTTCTGGGTGGTGGTTGAAATGGATAAAGGGCGTCAAAGCATACGAACTTCCACGTATAAAATAAGTCCTGGGGATGTGACACATAGCATGGCGATTATAGTTAATAATACTATATTGCATATTTGAAATTTGCTAAGAGAGTAGTTCTTAAAATTCCTTATTAGCAAGAAAAAGAAATTTTTCTGTAACTGTGTATGGTGATGGATGTTCACCAGACTTCTTATGGTGGTCATTTCACAATGTATACACAAATCTAATTATTATGTTGTGCACCTGAAACTAATGTCAATTACACCTCATTAAAAAAAGGAAAGAAAATCAAATGGAGATATCCAGTATAGAGAAATATTTCAAGTTTTATTGTAAAGGTAAGGAGAGAAAGGGAGTGATAGCTAGTAGTGGGTGGGGAGTGAGGTTAATAAAGATATATTTTAATAGAAAAAATAACAACGTATTTGATGGCTATTGGTAATAATTCAGTAGAGAAGAAAAATCTAAAGATCGCTGTAGCCATCCTGTTGAGTTGATGAGAGAGGATGGGATGTCCACAAGGTTTGGATAGGTCTGAGCAAGGAGTAGGGATACTTTATCCACATTTGTGGGAGTGTGTGAGTACACGTGTTGGCAGGTCAAAGAGTTCTTTTGTTTGCCTTTTATAGTTCTTTTGTCTCCATTCTCTGGGATAATGAGCACTTTTGCTGATCACGAAAATCCTGATTCTCTGTTTTCTCTCTTGACCAACACTACCAATATTATCCTTAGATAATATTAGCTTATTATATGTGCCATCTTCTTTGTCAGTAGACTCTGGGTGTAACCACATTTTCTCTATGAGCAAAATGCACATCTTCGATGGTTATTTTCCTTGATACACACAGGCCCCCTTTGTCTTTATTTACAGATTTTTACAATTTTTTAGATGTTCTGGTTAGCCAAAATTTGACCATCTAATAAGTAGAATATTCTAATGGCCAACATATTAATAACTGCTAATATTTGTATAGTCCTGTGTGGTCCTCACAACATTTTTATGTATTTCACCTTATTTTAACTTCCAAAAATATCTGGATGGTAGACAAAATAGTTAGTTTTTATTATTGCTATTTTATACATTAGGAAACTAAAATGAAGTGAATCCAGGATTCAAACCCAAATATTCTGATTTCAAGCATATCAGAATATACTATGCCTGGGACCTAAATCCCATAATTTCCATTGTCTTGTGAAAGCATTGTAATATATGACCAAGTTTTCTAACTTAAGGAAGGAAAAATACCATTTATTTGTAAGAGTAAGTTTTAGCTTTTAACAAGTTTACCAAAAATGTGTGAAATAAAAACAACATTGACAGTGGGGGGGGGGGGGCTCATGGAATGTGAGAACAGCAGAGGGAGTGGAAACTATGGCAAATTTTGGAGATTTTCTGGCCAAATGGGTTGCAATGTCTATATGAGGCTTTTGTTATTTTCATTGTATTACAATTATTATAGGATAATTGTTATTACACTAGTCTTCAGTAGCGGTATTAATGCTATTTAATATTGTACCAGTAAATCCTAACAGTATTATGATGTCAGGGATTGTTTTTATTTGACTTTATAAGAATAGATGCGAAGTAACCTTGTGGTAGGTGGAATTTAGAACCACAGCCTTAGTACATGGCCCTGATTCTAGTCATAGAAAAGGAAACACGTTCTGTTGAAATTCCTGCTGAAATTGTGAATTCTTCACAGCAGAGCATGTTTACAGCAGAATCAGAGGAAAGTGATCAGAATCAGCAGTTACAGGGCTGGATGGCAAACCCTGTGGGCTACAGATTTTGTCACAGCCTTTCTCTAACTCCCTTCAGTTCTGAGCTGTGGTCACAGTCATCAAATTACTTGCGACTGGTTACTTGACTCTTTAAGGCCAGAAGGAAAATATGAAATATATGTTAATTTTCCTTCCAGTAAAATGAAGTACCTGATGTATTAGGTAAGAGGTAATGCAATATGCATGTTGAAACAACAGATCATTGGCACCTAATTTAAGATCTTGAACAACAGGGCAGAGCTGCCAGATGATTTTTGTTCCTTGTTTTTAAATGACTGTACGGTCATTATTTCTCTTTGTCTTCAGGAAGCCAGGCACTCCTGACTCCTCTGTCGTGTTCCTTTGCCACAGAAACCTGGTTTGATGCATTAGAAGTGTTGTGTAGATCATTTGTGCTGCAGAAAGGAACCAAGGACCAGTGAATTGTAGCTGCTTTTAAAAAAGAGTTGAAAAAAATCAATAATAAATTATCTTCCTATACAGCAGTTTAGGTTCTTTGCACATCCCCTCTGACATGTAGATGTAGTTATAAATTGATTTAGTTGGGGACCGTAAAGAATCTCTCTTGCTCTGGACTGCCTAGTGAATGTGCATTAGTGAAATAAAAATAACCCACCTTGTCAGAGAGCCTTTCTAGGAGCTGCCGAACCCAGCAAGTTATTTTTATAGTTTAATGAGCTAGGGCCCGGCTTCCACGGGGAGCACAGCAAGGGGAGTGCTTCATAATTTACTGCTGTAAAATGATCAGGATTCATGTTGTCTATAAAACATGAAAAACATTCTTCATTCCTTACCAATTAGATCATAGTTACAACTCACAGTTCCTTTGAGCTTAAAAGAAAAAATTTAACTGCTAGACATAAATGAATGCTGTGGTTAAATTAAACCCTTCAACAGCCCAAACAGCCTTGAAAGAAATGCCTTCTGGATGTTATTAACACGCATATTTAAGTACTATTTTTAAATTTTAACTGCAAGCCATAGCAAGCACAAATGTTTAGAATAGCTATTTTGGCATCCTAGCGTTGCTTTCACAGTTTTTCGTCTTTACTAATTCTTTCCAATAATCATTTTACCTTTTATTATTTTAAAAATTTTGCAGAGATAGGAAGCTTGTTTTATTGGAATGATTGTGTGTAAGGAAGCAAAAAGCAATTAACGGCAATGTAGCTTTGCAGTGAAAAGTGCTCTTCATTTGTCATGTCAACAGGATCATCTTTCATTTTCAGTATTTTAAAATTTGCAGGAATTGAGAATTTGAGCTCAACTCTTTAAACGTTTAATTTGTTTATAACTATTAAAAAATATATTCATTGCAGAAAAATTTAAACATAACGAAAAAGAGGATAATAAAAGCCACGGCTATCAAAGTAAAATTTGTGTATAAATCTTCCCAGCGTGTTTGTGTGTGTGGGAGACAGAGATAGAGATTTGGTTTTCCATATTGTCTATATCACAGCAATATATATTTTCTTATGACATTACGTACTTTTTGAGCACATGATATATGTTAGTTTGCTAGGGCTGCCGTAACAAAATACCACAGGCTGACTTGCTTAAACAATGGAAATTTATTTTTCGCAGTTCTAGAAACTAGAAGTCCAAGATCAAGGTGTTGGCAGGTCTGGTTTCTCCTGAGGCCTCTCTCCTTGGCTTGCAAGACAGCCCCTTCTTGCTGAGCGCTCACGTGGCCTTTTCTCTGTATGCATCTTCTTGGTGTTTGTTTTTCTCACAAGGACACCAGTTCTGTTTGATTAGGGCCCCACCCTTATAATCTCATTTAACCTTCATTACTGCTTCAAAGCCTCTGTCTCCAAATATAGTCAGTTTGGAGGTTAGGGCTTCCATACATGATTTTGTGGGATGCACAATTCAGTCCATAAAATATGACTTTGTAAGTACACATAGTATTTTGTTATGGATGCCCTGTATTTTAATAATCCTCCAATTTAAGAGAATTAGAGTTTTGGATAGATTCTGCTTTAATTATATATCTACATCTTATATATGCAGAAACTACATCTTCATTTTTATCTGCATCTTTGATAACTTCCTTAATATAAATTACTAGAAGTGAAATTACTGGATCAGAAGACCAACATTTTAAGCCCCTCTCCCTCTTTCCGTATATGTGTGTGTGTGGGTGTGTATATTCTGAGTTCCTTGAAATCTTTGCCTATCTCATTGTCTTGTAAGTATTAATCTAGGTTTTCTTGTAGAAACTTTGTGATTCTTGCTTTTATAGGGCTTTAGTCCATCTTGAGTTACATTTTTTTTTTTTTTTAAGATTGGCATCTGAGCTTACAACTGTGGCCGATCTTTTTTTTTTTTTCCTGCTTTATCTCCCCAAATCCCCCCTGGTACATAGTTGTATATCTTAGTTGCAGGTCCTTCTAGTTGTGGCATGTGGGACGCCACCTCAATGTGGCCTGACAAGCGGTGCCATGTCTGTGCCCAGGATCCGAACCAGTGAAACCCTGGGCCACCGCAGCAGAGCGGACAAACTTAACCACTCTGTCACGGGGCCGGCCCCTTGAGTTACATTTTTATATGAAGTGAAGAAGGTATAGAGATTTATTTTGTCTTCCATAAATATATCCAGCTGTTACAGCACCATTTGTTTAAAAGAATCTCTTTTTTTCATTGTATTGACTTGGTGCCTTGGTTGAAAATCAGTTGATTGTACATGTGTAGGTCTATTGCTTGACTCAGTTCTGTTCCATTCATCTACATCTCTATGTTTATGTCAATGCTCCCACTGTTTTGATTATTTATAATTTTACAGTAAATCTTGAAATCAGTTGATTTAAATACTACAACTTTGTTCTACTCTTTAAGATTTTCTTATTCTAACTCTTTTATGTTTCCTTGTAACTTTTAGAATCAGCTAATCAATATCAGTTTCTTTTAAAAATCTACTGCCTTTAGGGGGCCAGCATGGTTGCACAGCAGTTAAGGTCACACATTCTGATTCTGCAGCCTGGAGTTTGCCAGTTCGGATCCCGGGTGCCAACATGGCACCACTCATCAAGCCATGCTGTGGTAGGCGTCCCACATATAAAGCAGAGGAAGATGGGCACAGATGTTAGCTCAGGGCCAGTCTTCCTCAGCAAAAAGAGGAGGATTGGCAGCAGATGTTAGCTCAGGGCTAATCTTCCCCAAAAAAAAAAAATGTACTGCCTTTAAATTGGTGTTGAACTTATGGATCATTTTGGGATAATGGACATCTTAGTGTTAAGTCTTTTACTTCGCTGGTATGGTATGTCTCTCTACTTATGTCTTTTTAAATGTCTATCAACAATTTTGTATTAGTTTTCAGTGTACAGAAATTGCACATATATTGATAATTTTATTCCTAAGGGTTTAATGTTATGATGCTATTGTAAATGATATTGTTTTCTCAATTTCATTTCCCAATTCTTTGTTGCTAATATTTAGAAATAAAAATAGAATTTTGTGTATTGACTTGTGTACTTCTGACCTTGATAAATTCACTTATTTCTATTGGCTTTTTGGTGTGTGTTGATTTTATAGAGTTCTCTACATACACAATAACATCTGTGATGGTGACAGTTTTACCCATTTCTTTCTTATCTTTATGCTTTTTCTAGGCTGATTGCATTGTGAGAAGCTCCCATGTGATATTGATATTTTGAAAGAGGTTATTTTGGTTTTGTTTCCAATTTTAGTTAAACGGTATTCAATATTTCACTATAAGGTATAATTTTAGTTGTAGGTTTTTAGTTATCTTTTATCAAAAGGAAGAAGTTTCATTCTATTCTTAGTTTACTGAGAATATTTCTTAAAATCATGAATGAGTATTCAGATTTCTCAAATCTTTTTTCCTGTATCTATTGAAATGATCTGATTGTATGCTTTTTCTCTTTTATGCTGTTAATGTGGTAAATTTCATTGATTGATTTTCAAATGTCAAACCAAATTGCTTTGCTGGGATAAATGCTTCTTAGTGACCACATGTTATCCTTTTTAAGTATTGCTGGATTTGATTTGTTCATATTTTGTTAAAGATTTTTTTATCCAAGTTCATAAGGGATATTGGCCCATAGTTTTCGCTTTTGCAATGTCTTCATTAGGTTTTAAAATTAAAGTTGTGCTGTCCTCATAAAAAGAGCTTGGAGATGCTTCTTCTTACTATAAATTCTGAAAATAAGTTGCAGTTGAGTATTATTTTTTTCTTAACATTTTATTTTATTTTTTAATTATGGAATTTTGTTCATAAAAGTTGTTTGATTTTCTTACTAGACATAGGGCTATTTAGATTTTCTGTCTCTTCTTGTGTCAGTTTTGCTAAGATGTCTTTTTGTGTCAGGTTTTTTTTTTCTTTTCTTTGCAGGGGAAGATTCTCCCTAAGCTAACATCTGTTACCAATCTTCTTTCTTTTTCTTCCTCCCCTCTCCTCACCCCACCCAGAGCCCCAGTACATAGTTGTTCGTAGTTATAAGTTCTTCTAGTTGTTCTATGTGAGCCACCACCACAGTGTGGCTACTGACAGACAAGTGGTGTGGTTCTGTGCCAGGGAACCGAACCCAGGCTGCTGAAGCAGAGCATGCCGAACTTTTACTGCTATGCCATCAGGGCTGGCTCATTTTTGTGTCACTTTTGATGAGCTGTAGTTTTCAAGAAAATTGTCTGTGTCAACTAAACTATTGTTATTGTCGTGGCATTGTTTAAAATTTCCCCTTATTATACTTTTAATGCCTGTAGGCTCTGTAGTGGTGGGCTCCTTTTTGTCACAGACATTAATAATTTGTGTATTTTTTTCTTTTTTTCTTCAGTCTTGGTAGAGTTTACACGTTTTTTTAAGAAGCAATTTTTAATTTGATTTTCTCTACTGTCTGTGTTCTAGTTTATTGCCTTTTAGTCCTGTTTTTATTTTTTCCTTTGTTATACTTACTTCAGGTTTAAATTTCTCTCATTTTTTCATAGAAGTTTAGATCTTTGATTTCACATTTTTTCAAATGTAGTTATTTAAAACCACAAGTTTTGTCCTAAGTACTATTTTATCTGCATCTGACAAATTTTATATGTGTGTTTTCATTATCACTTAGAAATATTTCCTAATTTCTGTTGTGAGTTTTTCAACTAATGGTTATTTAAGAAGTATGTTAATTAATTTTCAAATATCTGAGAATTTTCTACATATTTTTATTAATTTCAAATTTAGTAATGGTGAAGCTTAAGAATATACTTTATGATTTATTCCTTTGAAATTTATTGTGATTTGTCTTGGTGAATGTTCTGTATAGTCATGAGAAGAAGGTGTATCTTGCAGTTGGAGGTTGCAGTGTTCTACAAATGTCAGTTAGATCAAGTTGGTTGGTAGTGTTTCAAATATTCTATATCTATAGTAATTTTTATCTATTTGTTCTATCAATTACTCAGAAGGGGTGATAAAATCTATAGCTATCACTGGACATTTGTTTATTTCTCCCTTTCTTCTGTCTTTTTTTGTTTCAAGTACTTTGAAGCTCAGGATTAGATGCACACTGTAAGACTGTTATATTGTGTTGATGAATTGACCCTTTATCATTATGGAATATTCTTCATTATCTCTGATGATCCTTTTTGTCTGGAAGCATACATTATCTGATATTAAACTATCAGCACTATCTTTTTATGCTTGAGATCGCATAGTATATCTTTTTTCTAACGTTATTTTCAAACTTTCCATGTCTATAAGTACTAATTTACTTGATTTATTTATTTATTTATTTATTTAATTGATACTTTAAAATCATGTTATGTTGATATTTGCTCTATTTATCCTATTTGTGGTATATTTTGATCATATGCTGGTCAGTAAATATTATCAACCTCCAGAAAAAGGCATACCCCTTCTTTTGTCATGCTGCTAGTGTGGAGAGAAAAACCCATCTAATTTGTCGTTGAGTTTGGCTGGGGTTGTGTTATAGCTTAGAGAAATTTAGTATATCATTGACTTCAAATGGTTCAAGGGTACAATCGGAACTTTTCCTATAGTAGCACTTGGGATCTGAGCACTAGCTAGATTTTAGATATCTCTTTATGTTTTACATCCTAAATGCCAGATCTTTCTCTGTTTTACAACTTGGCTGACAGCTTTGTAGCTCACTAGGGAGTTTCTTTTTCCTCTCCAGTCCTTCCTGGCTTTCTGGGCCTTGAAAGACTTCTCTCAACCCTGTTCCTCTACCCTCAGCATTCAGAATCTGCTGCTTTCCCATCAATGAAAGTTCAATGTACATTTGAGGGATTTTATTCTTTCTTCTTTCCTGCTCCAAACATTTAGCAGGCAACTGATGGGCATTCTGTAAGTGTCTGTGGTGCCTCTCGGTTCTCCCGCCCTATATCTTGCCTTCAGCAGGCCATAGTAGTGAATTCCCAGAACAATCTGGAAGAATGTCTCTCAACTCTCCTTTTCCACTAACAAGTTTCAAAGAACTACTCCCATATGCTTGTCTATGCCTTTAGGACAGTTATGGGTAAATACAATTTTGTTTTATGGTTGGGGATCCTTGGTATTGCAATCTTGTCTGCCCACAAGACCATTAAAAGTTATTTACAATTTTAGTTTATCCTTTTGTCTGTGGCGGATTTTTTTCTCTTCCCACTGCTCCATTAAAGCTGAAAATATCCATATGTCTTTTCCCCCTAGGAAGAGCCCATCATGTTTAAAATTTAGTTCATTTAGATATCTTTGTGTTTCAGTTCTAATTATTTTTTTTTTACAAAAAACTAGAATATTTTAACTCATCCAGCTTGTTCTCATTGTTAGGATGGGAGCAACAATCTTTCAGGCTTTTCATATCTTAATTGTCAGTGGAGCATCCCCACGGGAATTTTCCTTGGAAAATTTAGTTCAGCTAATTAATCATTTTGGCAAAAATTGAGGCCTTAAAATATCCAAACTTACCATCCTGAAACGTACTGTATCTCTCCTTTTAAATGCTCATATTCTTTTACCCAGTTCCCACTTTTAGCTGTTTATCCTAGGAAAAAATTTTAAATGTGATTAAAGTTAAAAATATTTGAATACGTGACAAACTGTTAGCTAGACTAAGAAAAAAGAGAAAAGACTCAAATAAGATCAGAAATGAAAGAAGAGACATTACAAAAAATGCCTCAGAAATAAAAAGGATCCACTATGAATACTTACATGCCAACAAACTGGATAACCTAAAAGAAATGGATCGATCCCTAGAAACACACACCCTACCAAGACTAAATCATGAAGAAGTAGAAAGTCTGAACAGACCTATAACTAGTATGGAGATTGAATCAGTAATCAAAAACCTCCCAACTGAAAAAAACCCAGGACTAGATGGCTTCACTGGTGAATTCTACCAAACGTTTAAAGAAGATTTATTGCCAATCCTTCTCAAACTCTTCCAAAATCCTGAAGTGGAGGAAATACCTCCAAAGTCATTTTATGAGGCCAATATTACCATGACACCAATGCCAGACAAAGATACCACAGGAACAGAAAACTACAGCATAATATCCCTGATGAACATAGATGCAAAGATCCTCAACAAAATACTAGCAAACCAAATCCAACAGCTCACTAAACGGATCATATACCTTGCCCAAGTGAGATTTATCTCTGGGATGTAAGAAGGTCTCCACATACAAAAACCAATTAATGTGATATACCACATTAATAGAATGAAGGATAAAATCATATGATCATTTCAATAGGTGCAAAAAAAGCATTTGACAAAATTTAACTCCTTTCATGATAAAAGCTCTAAAACTGAACAGAAGGAAAATACTTCAACATAATAAAGGCCACATATGACAAGCTGACAGCTAATATCATACTCATGATGAAAAACTGAAAACTTTTCCTCTCAGATCAGGAACAAGGCAAGGATGCCAAATCTTACCAGTTCTATTCAATAGAGCACCGGAAGTCCTAGCTAAAGTAGTTAAGCGAGAAAAAGAAATAGAAGACATCCAAATTGGAAAGAAAGAAGTAAAATTGTCCCTGTTCACAGATGACATGATCTTTATACTGAAACTCCTAAAAATTCCATCAAAAAACTGTTATAACTAAGAAACGAATTCAGTAAAGTTACAGGATACAAAATCAACATACAAAAGTCAGTTGTATTTCTATATCCTAACAATGAACTATCTGAAAAGGAAATTAGGAAGACAATTCCATTTGCAATAGCACTGAAAGGTATGAAATAGTTAGGAATAAACTTAACTAGAGAGGTGAAAGACTTGTATACTAACTACAAAGCGTTGATGAAAGAAATTAAACAAGACACAAACAAATGGAAAAACATCCTGTGTTTATGGATTGGAAGAATTAATATTGTTATAATGTCCAAAGTGATCAATAGATTCAGTGCAATCCCTATCAAAATCCCAATGCCATTTTTTACAAAAATAGAAACAACAATTCTACAATTCATAGGGAACCATAAAAGACAATGAAAAGCCAAATCAATCCCCAAAATAGAAAACAAAGCTGGAGGCATGACACCTCCCAATTTCAAAATATATTACAAAGCTATAGTAATCAAAAAAAAATATGGCACTGGCATAAAAATGGACACATATACCAGTGGAAAAGAATAGAGAGCCCAAAAATAAATCTAAGCATATATAGGGGACTGATCTTTGACAAGGGTGCCAAGAATACACAATGAGGAAAGGATAGTCTCTTAAACAAATGATGCTGGCAAAACTGGACATCCACATGCAAAAGAATGAAATTGGACCCTTATCTTACACCAAACATGAAAATCAACTCAAAATGGATAAAAGACTTAAACATATGACAAGAAACTGTAAAATTCCGTGAAGAAAACATAGGGGAAGAGCTTCACGACATTGGTCTTGCCAATGATTTCATGGATATGACATCAAAAGTACAGGCAACAAAAGCAAAACTGGATAAGTGGAACTACGTCAAACTAAAAAGCTCTGCACAGCAAAGGAAACAAAAGAGTGAAAGGCAATTTACAGATGGGAGAATATATTTTTGCAAATCATATATCTGATAAGAGGTTAATATATGAGGAACTCCTACAACTCAACAGCAAACAACTAACAACCTGATTAAAAATGGGTTCAAGACTTAAATAAACACACCTCCAAAGAAGACATATAAATGGCAACAGGTATACGAAAAATGCTCAACACTGATAATCATCAGGGAAATGTTAAAACCACAAGGTATCACCTCACACCAAGATGTCTATTGACTGTCAAGATGACTACTATCAAAAAAACGAAAGACAGCAAGTATTGGTGAGGATGTGGAAAAATTGCAACCCTTGAACACTTTTGATAGGAGTGCAAAATGGTGCAGCCACTACAGAAAACGGGGTGGGGTTTCCTCAAAAAATTAAAAGTAGAGCTACCGTATGATGCAGCAATCCCACTTCTGGGTATTTTTCCAAAAGAATTGAAATCAGGATCTTGGAGAGATATTAGCACTACCATGTTACTTGCAGCATTATTCACAACAGCCAAAGTGTGAAATAAACTAACATCGATCAGCAGATGAATGGATGAAGAAAGTGTGGTGTTTTCATAGAATGGAATATTATTCAGCCTTGAAAAAGAAGGAAATTTTGTGACAACATGATGAACCTTAAGAACGTTATTCTAAGGTAAAAATGCCAGACACAGATGGAGAAATACTGCATGATTCTTCTTACATGACGTATCTAAACTAGTCAGATTCAAAGAAGTGGTTGCCAGGTGCTGGAGGAAGGGAGAAATGGGCAATTGCTAACTGATGGGCATAAAGTTTCAATTAAGTAAGATAAATAAGCTCTAGAGATTTGAAGCACAACACTGTTCCTATAATCAACAATACTGTACTGTACACTTAAAACTTTTTTAAAAAAAGGGTAGATATCCTGTTAAGTGTTCTTACCACAATAAAATTAAATTTAAGAAAGTTAAAAAAAGAATATTTGAATACAATAGCATTTTTATGTGGAGAACTGCAAAAAGCTAAATTTTTAATAATGAATGATTAGAAACATTATTATTCATTCCTTTGTTGAAATATGCAGCTAAGAAAGTAGTCACATTTTTGAAGACTCTATAATATAGAAAAATGTTCAGATTTTTTCAAAAGATATTTATTGAACACCATTAAATTCCAAACACTGTAGCAGGGGCTGACTATGCAAAGATACATAAAATATACATGGCTTTTGCCTGAATGGAGCTTAAAATGTTGTAGAAGAAATAAAATAATAAGCAAATATATATTCACAAACTTTGGTGTAATAGGAATTTAATGAAAAGGGTGCAGATCTCTAATATCAGGTGTTCCAAAAGCCTCTGTTAGCAAAGCTAAGACCTAAGTAGTTAGAAAGATTCAGTCACGTGAGTGATGGGAACAACAGTTCAGGCAGTAGGAACAGCATGTACGAAGAACTTAAGAGGAGCTAGAACTTAATACGGTTTGCCACATAAAGAAATGTTGCGTGACTGCAGCATATTCAGCAAATAGGAAGGCATGATGTAAAAGGTTGACTAGGTAGCCAAGGACCAAGGATCTGTTCTTTCACAGCTTTAAAAGCTCTACAAGGTTTTAAAAGTAACGGGGTTAGATTTGTTTCTTAAGGAGTGTTTCTTATCTAAGTGTTTAAATTAATTTCAAACATTGTCGAGTTTATGTTATCACAAAAAATACTTCTTTTGAAAGGAGAATTGATTGAAGAGAAGCTTAAGAAGTAAGGAGACGGGACAGCAGGCTACTCAGTAGTCCAGGTAAGGAAGTGAAGTGGCGTACCTAGGTTGCAATCCATTTTGTAAACAGTGGCCAAATCTGAAATATGTTTTGGAAGTGGAATGGCTAGGACTTTCTGATAATTTGGATGAGGGCATGAAGGAGAGAGAGAAGTAGTAAGGATTGATTCCAGCTTTGTTGCTTAAGGAGAAAAACTGAGTGGAAGGTGATACTGATTTCTGAGATGGGGAAGATGGAAGCTATAAATCAAGTCCTCAGTTTTAGTTATGCTAATTTCACATCCAAAAGAGGATGCTAAGCAGAGAGTTGGATTTGAAGCTGATGGGAGGGGTTGGGCTGAGGCTAACTTGGGAAGTTGTCAGCAGATACTCTTAAGTGAGAAAAAATGAAATATAATAAAAAAAAAAAACTTCTGTGACCTCAATTATGGTGAAGAAATATACAACTATCTTCCAAAACAGAACGTTATTGGCAGTTGTCTCTGGGTGTTGGGATTAAGATTGGTTTTATTTCCTTCCTTGTTACCATAAATATTTATTGAAGATATAAACAAATACTACATTTTAAAGGGAGTTTATTAAAAATATTCAGGACAGTATAATCGCTGAGACTCTAGGGGTACTGTTCCCCCCACCTCTGTCCTCATGGTTTCCTTGACCCTCTCTGTAGATTGACTCTTCTTCTCTCACTTCAAGCATTATGTTCCAATTGAAAAAATGCTATTTCAAATATTGTAATAGTCTGTTGTCTTTTGGTGTTTAGTCATAGAATTGTGTTTTTGAGGAAGATTGGCCCTGAGCTAACATCCATGCCCATCTTCCTCACTTTATATGTGGGACGCCACCACAGCATGGCTTGATAAGTGGTGCATAGGTGTGTGCCCAGGACCCAAACCAGCAAACCCTGGGCTGCCAAAGCAGAGTGTGCAAACAACCTCTAAACCACTGTGCCACCAGGCCTGCCCCATCATAGAGTTATTTTAAATCTACAAACATGTGTGTCATAGTTCCTGGCACTTTTTCATTATTTTTTTCTTTTTTTTTGTTGATTCTTTTCAATATGTGTATTCAGGACTTTTTAATTTTTTTGCCAATGAAATTCTCTGTTTTTTCTTCAGTACTTCATGCCAAATGGTATATGTATTATACACACACACACACATACATACACACCCACATACAAACTCACCTTCTTGATCTTTCTTTGTTGTCTTGCATCTTTTCCTTATTTTATTGCCTTTTCCTTCTTTCTGTATCAAATTATCCTTTTTACTGCATGAATTAATTTATTTTCCTTCTCTCCTGCAAGCTATTCATTATGTCAATCACTTTTTAAAGTTTGCACTCAAAGTTTTATACCCATGAATCTTTTCTGATCACAGGGGATTTCTTTCTTATAACTTATTCTTCTAAATATGTGTGTCATTTACTCAACTCTTTTTAGAAAATGGATCAAATTAAAAGGTAAAAAAATTTAAATATCTGTGTCTGTGTATTTTGAAAGGCTCAGGATTTTTTTTTCCTGTGTTTGCTGATTTTGGAGGAAGCCCCTCCTCACAGGCTCTCAGGGTGCCAGGCCCACCCCTTACCTTTCCCGCTTTCAGAGGAGTTCCCACGACTCCAACTTTCTACAGCTTGAGTGATCTTTCCCCCAAAGGGAGATCTGCTTTCAGTTTCTTCAGTTTGCCCAACTTAAGCCTCAACCCCAGCGAGGTCACTTAGACTAACTCAGGAGGCATTCCACTCTTTGAGAGGGGTTCCTATTGGCATCAGTTCTCCATGCCACCTCCAATCCCATTTTGTCTCTCCACTAGCATAAATTCCAAGTTTCTGGCATGTGGATGGCACCTGTGTTAGTTTTCTATTGCTACCATAACAAATTATAGCGAACTTAGTGCCTTAGAACACTCATGTAGTATCTTCACCTCCTTCGCAAGATTTTTTATCCCACAGCTTCTGTAGGTCAAAAGTTTGGGTGGGATCAGCTGGATCCTCAGCTCTGGGTCTCACACGACCAAATTTAAAGTTTTGGCTGGGTTAGGCTCTTTTCTGGAAGGCTTGTAGGACTGAGGTGCCCATTTCCTGACTGGTTTGTCAGCAAGGGTCTGCTCTTAGATGCTACCTTCATTCCTTTGCATGTGGTCCCCTGTGCCATCAAAGGCCCAATGACATATTGAGTCCTCCTCACAACTTGAATCTCTCTAGCTTTGTTTTCTTACTTTTCTCTTCTACTTTTAAGGGCTCATGTGATTACGTTGGGTTCACAGATAATCCAGGATAATCTCCTTATCTTAAGATACTGATTAACTCATTCATAACCTTAACTGCATCTGCAAAGTCCCCTTTCCCATGTAAAGTAACAAAACTAACAGGAGGCAGACTTCATGCAGGCAGAATTTTGCCTACCATTGCACCCTTCCCAGAAGACATGGAAGGGAATGAGAGAAAATAAAGTAACGAAGAAAGATACATGTTTTAGAGGACTGAGTCATTCATTCTTCAACAGAAAGCAAATGTAAGCTGCCTACTGTTATTTTAATTTAACTGACTATAACTAATGAAACAACTAAGATAGTTCAGGATTATGCATATAAATATGCCCTAAAAGATCAAATGTTATGCAAAGGATAAGTAGTCTTAAAATTCCAACAAGCTTTATATGGTAGCCATTTTTGTGGCTTTCAAGCGAAAATATAGGGGTTAGTAAATTATTTGGAGAAATGGTATTCCAGATAGTCTATTCAATATTAGAGAGGACAGGGGAAATATTTGTTTAGTTTTAATAGTCATTAAATTGTTTAGGTAAATTACATCTTATAAAAGAAATGAAAGACAAAAGGAAGAAAAAAGAAAAGAATTTACCCAATGAGTACATTTTCTGTGAGGCAAAGAAGCAAGTTAATTAAAACACATGCATTATAAAGGTTCAAGTTACTGAGTGTCAAGGGATATGTCTGAATTCACCTGGCTTATGTAATATTTGGGTGGACAGTAAATAAGCACAGACTCCAGAGTGTGTCATCCTAAATTGTAGCTATGTACACTCTAACTGTGATAGAACACAGACACTGTTATCAAAAGAGGACAAACTCAAAGGCCCACTGGGATTTTGCATACAGCATCTCTTAGAAGCTACACATTTCCAGATTTTGCAATTGACCCTCATGCTAATGCTCTTTCACATCTCATACATCTTTCATTTTTCAGTGTGGTATCAATGAAATGGTACAAATGAAAGTGAGCTAAGGATTTTACTGCAACTTTGTTTAATAGAAGAAATTGAGAACTTCTAGAAAAGCCAGCAATGTAAAAGTGGGTTTACAGGCCCTTTTTCCACTGAAGCTGAACAAAATTGCAAACAAAAACCAAATTTTTAAAGAAGCAGAGAAAAAAACACACATAATCACTCTTGAAACTAAGGAACAACCCAAGTGTAAGTTATTTTAGTAACATAGAGACTAGATTAGATATAATGAAATGGACACACCAAAAGCCAATACTCAACTGCCTTCAAGAAAGAGATTCAGTGTTGGAAGTGAGACCACTCCTTGTCATTTCTGATCCTGCAGCATTCAAGTTATAATCAATAAATGAAGAACAAGATAAGGAGACAACAAAGTGAACTGGAAAAGAACTTGGCGGGGCTAAGGAAAGTACTAAAGATAATACATAATGCTAATCCTGATGATACGGAATATCAAGTCCCTGAGCCAATTTTTGCCTTGAGAAAATTACCTCGAATGAAAAGAAAAAGTGACAACTGAACAAAGATATGAAAACAGAAGCTGATAAACACAGAAGTGACTCTTTTATGAGTAATTAAGCTTTCTTAAGAAGAAAACAAACATCAACAACAAGGATAAAAACAACAAAGATTCTTTTTTAGAATAAAATTCTTGAGCCGAAGAATTACCTGTTTCCATATCTCAAAATTGTTCACCATGCATGTAACAGACAAATTTACTGGAAAAAAATGAGTAACACTGAGACTTAGCCTGGATAATTTATTAAAAGTACAAAAGATAAAGAAAGTGCCCAATGGGGGGAAAAAGCCTCAGATGTCTCTTCGTGGTGTTAGATGTCACTAAAGAGTGAAGTAATATTTACAGCAAAAAAGATTGGATCTAAAGCTTCTAGGTAATAATCAATCTGGCATTAACAGGTGATAAAAACAAAGATTCATTCAAATAGGCAAAGAATTGGAGAGTATGGCACATAAGTATTTTGCTTTTTATTAAAAAACCTGAATGATTTGAAGACATACTCCAGCCAAAAGAGAGATGATTTAAAATGAGGAACCCAAAAATATAAATGTGTTAGTAGCTAGAATTGAAATTCTTCAAATAAAGTCTAAACCACAAAAGCAAATATATTTTCAAGTTGAATATAAATATTATGATTATTTAAAGTCAAAAATAATAACCATAATAGCCTGAAACAAAAATTTAATAAAGAACTATATAAAAGGGAGATAGAGAAAAGTTTAAGTGTGTTGATTTCCTTAATTTATATAGAGAAGAGTCAATTGTCAGGGTCTTTTGGTTTCCAGTCCGGCATGTAAGAAGCTTAAAATTTTCCATTGCATCCTAATAACAGATGAAATCTGACCAAACAGAAAGATCAATAACACTTCTTAAATCCATCAGAGAGGTGGGGTCACAGGGAACACTACTGCCCCAAAGATTGGAGAGACAGACAGGAGGACACAGAGAATCGAAGTTATTAGAGCAGAAACACCCTTGCAGAAACCTTTGTGGAACCAGCACCAGGGCAGGGAAACCTGAACTGTAATTGAGGAACTGCTGGAGGCTCAGTGTGGACAAATCTGAGAGAGAGAAATTCCAGGGGAAGCAGTCGTAGGCGAGACCCCAGACTTTTGTGAGTTTTACCTCCAGGAGTTCTACAAGGTCCTCATGGTGAATATTGGAAAAAAATCCCCTGATGCTTTTTAAAGGCAGGAGCAGGGGAAGAGGAACCATTTTGAAATACATCAGGCCACTCAGTTCCCTCAGGAGAAATTATTTTACCAGAGCCTAACCTGCTGGGGTTTTCTCAGAGTCTAAACTACCTGGGGGAAAGGAAAGTTAGCTCTAGTGATCCACGTGAGGGAAAGGAAATAACCAACTCCAGCAGCACTAGCCATCCTGTCCCACCTACAGGGGTGAGGAGGGTAAGGTGCAGAGGGAACTGAGAAGTACCGGTGAAGTTCACAGACCAGGCTCAAAGGCTCACCAAAGACTGAGACCTAATCGTAGGACTGTAGAATGCTTGTCCTCCCCTCACCTTACTACCACATCACTAAAGGCCTATTTATCGCAGTTCCTTTTACCTAATACATCATGTCTTCTTTTCACAAAAATTACAAATCATACTAAAAGGCAAAAGCACAGTTTGAAGAGACTGAAAAATCATCAGAATTAGAGTCAGATATGGTGGGTATATTGGAATTATTAGACAAAAATTTTTTTTAAATGGTATGATTAACATGCTAAGGGCTTTAATGGAAAAGTAGACAAAATGCAATAACTGATAATATAAGCAGAGAAATGGAAAATCTAAGAAAGAATTTAAAAATTCTAGCAATCAAAAACACTATAGCAGAATGTTTTTTATGGGCTCATTAGTAGAATGGACCCAGCTGAGTAAAGAATCTCTAAGTTTGAGGATATAATAATAGAAACTTCCAAAACTGAAAAGAGAAAAAAGACTGGGAAAAAACCCGGAATATCCAAGAACCATAGGACAACTATGAAAGGTGTAAGATACACGTGATAGGAATCGCAGGAGAAGAAAGAGAAAGGAACAGAACAAATATTTGAAGCTATGAGAGCTGAGAATTTCCCCAATATTAATATCAGATTAATCCAGGAAGCTCAGAGAACAACTAGTAGGATAAATGCCCCAAAACTATACCTAGGCATGTTATATTCAAACTTCAGAAAATCAAAATTGAAAAAAAAATCTTGAAAGAAGCCAAAGTGGGGGAAACTACACCATACCTATAGAGAAGCAAAGATTAAAAATTACATGCAACTTCTCCTCAGAAAGCACGCAAGCCAGAAGAGAGTGTAGTGAAATATTTAAAGTGTTAAAAGAAAAAAAAAACAACCTAGAATTCTGTACCCTGTAAAATTACCCTTCAAACATGGAGGAATAAAGACTTTCTTAGACAGACAAAAATTGAGAGAGTTTGTTGCCAGTAGACCTGCCTTGAAAATGTTAAAAGAAGTTCTTTAAAGAAGAAAATTGATATTGGTCAGAAACTCAGATCTACACACACAAAGGAAGAGCATCAGAGAGAAATGAGTGAAGGTAAAGTAAAAACTTTTAGTTTTATTATTCTTAATTGAACAGATAAATTTGTTCAAAATAATAGTAGCACCGATGTATTCAATTACGTATTCTTATGTATGCATATATTCTTAAATATGCTTATATATAAGTGAAATGAATGGCAGTAACGATGTAAGTGAAAGGGAGGAATTCTTAATTATGAAGTACTTGCATTACTCTAGAATTGATATAGTGTTGTTTGAAAGTGAATTGGAATAATTGTAAATATACACGGCAAACTCTAGGGCAATGACTGAAAAAAGGAAAAGAAGTAGTATAATTGATATGCTAGGAAAGAAGAGAAAATGCACTCATATAAAATGCTAAATTAAACCACAAGACAGAAAAAAGTGTGGAAGACAAAAATAAGTATCAAGAACAAGGGCAACAAATAAAAAACAGTAACAAATATGGTAAATATTAATCCAAATATATCAATAAAGTGCAACAATTAAAAGACAGATTGTCAGAGTAGATCCAAAAATGAGACCCAAGTATATGTTTTCTATAAGAAACCCACTTTAAATATAGAGATATGCAGATTAAAAGCAAATGAATGAAGAAAGATATACCATGCTAACTCTAATTGTGATGGTTAATTTTTTGTGCTTGACTAGCCTAAGGGATGCCCATATATCTGGTAAAACATTATTTCTGGGTGTCTGTGAGGGTGTTTCTGAAGAGATAAGCATTTGAATTAGTGAACTGAGTAAAACAGATGGCTCTCCCCAATGTGGATGGGCATCCTTTAATTCTTTGAGGGCCTGAACAAAACAAAAAGCTGGAGGAAAGGTGAATTCACCCTCTGTCTGTTTGAGCTGAGACATCTATCTTCTCCTGCCCTTAGACATCAGCACTCTTGGTTCCCAGGCCTTCATCTCAGACTGAATTACACCACTGCCTTTCCTGGTTCTCCAGCTTCCAGGCAGCAGATCCTAAGACTTGTCAGCCTCCATAATCATCATGTGAGCCAATTCCTATAATAAAAGTCTTCATCCATCCACTCATCCATATCCTATTAGTTCTGTTTCTCTGGAGAACCCTGACTCATATACTAATCAAAAGAAAGTGGGAGTAGCTATATTATTTCAAACATATTAGACTTCAGAACAATGAAAATTATCAGAGATAAAGGGATAAAAAGGGTATTACATAATGATAAAGGAGTCAGTATTTCAAGATATAACAATCCTTTTTTTTTTTTTACACTCATTCTGTTTCATTTTGAAATGGTAGCAATGATGTGAAGGTTTGATGGCGGTGATAAACAAAGATTGTATATCCCATTTTTGTTTGTTTGTTTCCTTTTTTAATTTTTATTGCACTAACATTGGATAATAACATTATATAGCTTTCAGATGTACATCATAATATATTTTGAATTCTGTGTAGATTACATGATGTTCATCACCCCAAAACTAATTATAGTCCATCACCACACATGTGTGCCTAATGCCCCCTTTTGCCCTCCCCCCTCTCTCCTTCCCCTATGGTAACCACCAATCCAATCTCTGTTGCTGTGTGTTTGTTTGTCATTGTTTTTATCTTCTACTTATGAGTCGGATCATATGGTATTTGACTTTTTCCATCTGACTTATTTCACTTAGCATAATACCCTCAAGGTCCATCCATGTTGTCACAAATGGCTGGATTTCATCATTTCTTATGGCTGAGAAGTATTCCATCATGTATATATACCACATCTTCTTTATCCATTCATCCCTTGATGGGCACCTAGGTTGCTTCAAAGTCTTGGCTATTGTGAATAATTCTGCGATGCACATGGGGTGCTTGTATTTGTATGCATTCATGTTTTCATTATCTTTGGATAAATACCCAGCAGTGGAATAGCTGGATCATACAGTAGTTCTAAATTTTTTGAGGAATCTCCATACTGTTTTCCATAATGGCTGCACCAGTTTGCACTCCCACCAGCAGTGTATGAAAGTTCCCTTCTCTCCATATCCTCTCCAACACTTGTTGTTTCCTGTCTTGTTAATTATAGCCATTCTGACTGCCATGAGGTGATATCCCATTGTAGTTTTGATTTGCATTTCCCTGATAGCTACTGATGTTGAACATCTTTTCATGTGCCTGTTGGCCATCTGTATATCTTCTTTGGAGAAATCTCTGTTCAGACCTTTTGCCCATTTTTTAATTTGGTTGTTGGTTTTTTTGTTGTTGAGACATATGAGTTCTTTATATATTTTGGATATTAACCCCTTATCTGATATATGGTTTGCAAATATCTTCTCCCAATTGTTATGTTGTTTTTTCATTTTGTTGATGGTTTCCTTTGCTGTGCAGAAGCTTTTTAGTTTGATATAGTCCCATTTGTTCACTTTTTCTTTTGTTTCCTAACAATTCTTTTTGTATATGCACCTAACAACAGAGCAGCAAAATATGTAAGGCAACAACTGATAGAAATGCAAGGAAAAATAAATGAATCTACTATTATAGTTGGAGATTTTAATACTTCTCTATCAGAAATGGAGAGATCCAGTGGGCAGAAAGTCAATAAGGACATAGTTGAATTCAACAGCACCATCAGTCAAATGGATATAATTGACATCTATAGACTACTTCATCCAACAAGAAAGAATACACATTTTTCTCAAGCTCATATGGAATGTTCACTGAGAGAGGACATTCTGGGCCATAAAACACACCTTAACAAATTTAAAAGAATAGAAATCATACAATATCTGCTCTCAAATCGCAATGGAATTAAACTAGAAATCAATAACAAAGATAGCTGGAAAATCCCAAATATATGGAGATTAAACAACACACATAAATAACACATCGGTCAAAGAAGAAATCAAGAGAAATTTTTCAAGTATTTTGAATTAGATGGAAATAAAATAAAACATCAAAATCTGTGGGATTCAGGGAAAGCAATGTTTGGGAAATTTATACCATTGAATGTATATATTTGAAAAGAAGATCTAAAATCAAATAATCTAAGCTTCTGTCTTAGGAAATTAGAAAAAGAAATTAAATCCAAAGTAAGCAGAAGAAAAGAAATAAAAGAGCAGAAATCAATGTAATTGAGAACAGAAAATCAATAGGAAAAAAAGTCAACAAAACTAAAAGCTGGTTCTTTGAAAAGATCCATAAAAATCAATAAGCCTCTAGCCAGGCTAAGGGAAAAAAAAGAATAGACACAAATTACTAATATCAGAAATGAAAGATTGGACATCACTACAGTTTTTATGGATATTAAAAGGATAATAAAGGAACAACTCTATACACACAAATTTGATAACCTAGATGAAATGGACCGATTCCTCAAAAGATACTATCTGCCAAAACTGACACAAGAAGAAACGGTCTGAATAGGCCTATATCTACCAAAGAAAACTAATTAATAATTAATAACCTTCTAACGAGAAAGCACCAGGCCAAGATGGGATCACTGGTGAATTCTCCTAAAAGTTTAAAGAAGAAATTATATCAATTCCCCATAACTGCTTTCAGAAGATAGAAGCAGAGGGAATACTTCCTAACTCATTCTATGAGATGAGACCAGCATGATTCCTAATACCAAAACCAGACAAACACATTACAAGACAAAAAAATTACAGACCAATCCCTCTCTTGAACACAGATGTAAAAATTCTTAACCAAGTATTAGTAAATTGAATCCAACAGGAAGAAGAAGACTTACACACCACAACCAAGATGGATTTACCCCAGGTATGCAAGGCTGGTTTCACATTTGATAATCAGTTACTGTAATCCCTCATATTAACAAGCTAAAGGAGGAGGAAAAAAACCCACATGATCAAATTAATATGTTTGGAAAAGGCATCTGACAAAAATCCAACGTCCATTCATGATAAAATCTCCTAACAAACTGGAATTAGAGGCGAACTTTTAATATACAAAAGTCAATCACTTTCCTATATATCAGCAATGAACCAGTAGAATTTGAAGATAAAAATACATTGCTATTTACTTTAACATTCCCCAAAATGAAATACTTAGGTATAAATCTAACAAAATATATGTAAGATATGTGAGAAGAACTACAACATTCTAAGGAGAGATATCAAAGAAGAGCTAACGAAACGGAGAGAGATTCCATGTTCATGCATAGTAAGACTCAATATTGTCAGATTATCAGTTCTTCCCAACTTGATCTATTAACTCACTCAATCCTAATCAAAATCCCAGCAAGATATTTTGTGGATATAGATTGACAAGAGATTTTCACATATTCAGGTAAATGGGGTAACAACATTTGGGTTCAAAACTGATTTGGTTTGAACTAAAGAAGTCTGACTTATGGCTTATCAAACATACATTGTACATCTGCTTTAACCATTCAAGTAAAGAATGCACTCTCTTAAGACAAGAATGCACACTTCCCCTCTGATACCCTATTGGTAATGCCTATATGCGTCCCTTTCTGGGCATGAGGGTCATGTTGACCTGCCAATTTTTGACTGAAAACTTCTTTGAAACTTTGTTGAATATGTATCCTGGGCGTGTTTAATGTATGTTTCTTTGTTTTAAAAGGTATAAGACTATACTGAAAACCATGCTTCTCCTGAATGCTTTCTTCCTCTCTGGAAAAGGCCTTCCCAGATTATCATCCTCACTTGGGCTCAAGTAAAACTCACTTTATGTCTCTTATCCATAGAATGCTTATAGGTTATTTTGTGTTGACACAACAAACTGATGCAAAGGTTACATGGAGAGGCAAGAGACCCAGAACAGCCGAAACAACATTGAAGGAGAAGAACAAAGTTGTAAGTTGGACTCTAGCTGACTTCAAGATTTGCTATAAAGCCACAGCAATCAAGACAGTGTGGTGTTGGTGAAAGAATACACAAATAGATCAGCGGAACAGAAGAGAGAGCCCAGAAATAGACCCCCACAAATACAGTCAACTGATCTTTGACAAAGGAGCAAAGGCAATACAATAGAGTAAATTTAAGTTTTTTCCACAAATGGTGCTTGGATAACTGGAAATCTATATAAGAAAAAAGTGGAACGAGACATAGATCTTACACCCTTCACAAAAATTAACTCAAAATAATCAGAGACCTAAATGTAAAACACAAAACTATAAGACTCTTAGAAGATAACATAGGAGAAAATCTCAGTGACCTTCAGTATGGTGATGACTTTTTAGACAAAACACCAAAGGCACAATTCATAAAAAGTAATTGATAAGCTAAATATGATTAAGATTAAAAACTCCTCCTCGGAGATAGACAATGTCAAGAGTATGATAAGACAAGCCACAGACCGTAAGAAAACATTTTAAGAGGTATATCTGATAGAGGATTGTTATCCAAAATATATAAAGAACTCTTAAAGCTCAAAAATAAGAAAATAAAAAATCCAATTAAAAGAGTGGGTAGGGGCTGGCCTGATGGCACAGTAGTTAAGTCTGGCACGCTCTGCTTCGACCGCCCAGGTTGGCAGGTTCGGATCCCAGGTGTGGACCTATACTGCTCATCAAGCCATGCTGTGGCAGTTCCACATACAAAATAGAGGGAGATTGGCACAGATGTTAGCTCAGGGCAAGTCTTCCTCACAAAAAAACAATACATAAAATAAAAATTTAAAGAGAAAAAATTTTTTGAAACTTAGGTAAAGCTTATGAACCAAAAGAGTATGAAAAATACAGAGCACCTGAATATAGAACTAATATGTTCATTTTATTTAGTGTGATATATTAAGCTTTACTCTCCAAAAGATAGAGACTGCATCTTATTTTTCAAGCAGCATCTACGGAATATTTACTAGAATTGAGCATATATTAGAAAGCAGTAAAAATAAGTTTTCACAGTATGTAAATATGTTACAAAATAAGTTAAATTATTGTGTGAGTCTAAAAAGAAAAGTGCAGAGGGTCAGCTCCAGTTACCTAGTGGTTAAGTTCAGCACACTCTGCTTCAGTGGCCTGGATTTGGTTCCCAGGTGTGGACTACACCACTCTGTTAGCATCCATGCTGTGCTGGTGGCCCACATACTAAAAAATAGAGGAAGATTGGCACGATGTTAGCTCAGGGCTGATCTTCCTCAGCCAAAAAAAAAAAATACAGAAGTATAGACAGCAAAATATCGTGAGTATTTATATGTGAATCTTGGGATTATGACTTGTTTTCTTTTCCTCTTTACATCTTTCAGCATAAATCTAAATGAAACTTTAAATTTAAAATGGTCACTTTTACTATTAAGAATAAATGTACCTATTGAAAAAAATGATGAAAGAAAACTTTTTATTTTAAAAAGTATTTAAAACAAGAGAGGAAGCACACTTCTCCAAGGAAAACTTAAGAAATGTTAGGGCCAAAATAGCAAAAGTTTGAGATTCTGTTAAGTCAAGAGTGTTATTAGATGTAATCATTTTGGCAAGGACACGTCCTGTCTTTTTCTTTTCACACTTAGGCATATTCCAAACCCACGCAGGCTACTCGATCCTTTCACACAATGTTGACTACTGGTCCCACGTGACTTCAGCTGTGGCTACAAACAGACTTTGTAAATATGCTGCTCAGATATGCCTAGAAAGAAAAAGCCTGAATTATAGGATTCCAAAGAACACCAAGATGAGCTTATTGGGTTTTGTTTTGTTTAGTTGGTGAGGAAGATTGGCCCTAAGCTAACATCTGTTGGCAATCTTCCTTTTTTTGCTTGAGGAAGATTGTCACTGAGCTAACATCTGTGCCAATCTTCCTCTATTTTGTATGTGGCACACTGTTACCGCATGGTTTAATGAGCAGTGTGTAGGTCTGCACCCAGGATCGGAACCTGCTTCTGCAGAAGTGGAGCATGCGAACTTAACAATTACACCACCAGGCCAGCCTCTTATTGTTTTTTAAAGAATAAGCATTAAAGGGGAAGTAAAACTAAATATCGGGCAAAAAGTACTATGATATGTTTTTAAAGCATATTACCTTTGTTTGTTGAAAAAACTAATATTGTACAGTGACTACATGATCAATTTGGTTCTTGGCTTAAAATTCACAAGAAGATTTAACTCTCCAAACCAAATGCAGTAGTTCAGTTTTTCTTCTAGGAGGCCCCAAGGAAGCCCTAATATTTAGTATCATTCTTTCCCACCCAGTCCTGAAGTTTTAGAGAGGCAACAAAAGTGGCACTTGGGATCAGGTTGAAAGGTATGGCTTCATCCAAGCCAGTTAGCCAAGTAGTCTTGTGAATGCTGAACACCAGAATTACGGAGAATTACCTATGCAGACCAAGGCAGGTGTGGATCCGGAAGGCATCCCCAGATGATGAGCAATGGAACCTGTACTCAAACATATGTACCACACTTGCCTAGTTTCCTCCTACCTCCTTCTCCTTTGTTGTTCCTTCTTCATGCTCACAATTCTAAACGTCAGAGTGCCAAAGGGCTTAGACCTTGGACCACATCTATATTACTGACTATATTCACTCATCATGTCCCATGACTTTAAATTCAATCTCTGAGCTGATGTCATGCTTGGGCTTTTCTTGTGAGTTCCAGAATCCTATATCCAATTCCTTGTTCAGTATCTCCAACTGGATGTCTATCAGACATCTTAACCTCAGTGTGTCTAAAACTGAACTCCTGATCTTTACCTCCCACGCCCACCAGCTCCTTTGCCAGCCTTTCTCACCTCAGTTCATTGCAGATCCATTCTTCAGTTACTCAGGTCAAAATCTTTTATGCTTATCTTTGTTCCTGGTACTTACCTTTTCCTCACACTGCATCTAATCTATCAGCAAATTTTGTCAGCTGTACTTTAGATACGTCCAGAATGCAACTACTTCTACCACCTTCACTGCTAGTGCTCTCCCTTGGATTATTGCAATAACCTCTGAACTCCTTGTTACTCCATAATGTTTTCCTTGTTTCCATATTCTGAATTAAAAGCTAAGGCAATGTTGCAGTTATAATTCCAGATAATCTAAAAGGGAGGTCTTCTAACTACAGTCTGAGAACCAAATCCAGCCTGCAACCTGCTTTCTATATGGCCTTTGAATTCAGAATTGTTTTTACATTTTAAAAGGATTGGAAAGAGGAGGAAGAGAAGGAGAGGAAGGAGCAATCCCTAAACTATCTTCCAGCTAGAGAGCTTAACTTAGAGTTTAATCTTCCATGTAAAATACGTCGTTTGCGCAATCACGCCATGCCCAGAAACAAACAATACATATACCCATAAACTACTTGATCTGCAGAAAGCAGTGAAGGACTTTGAAACAGAGAGACCTTCTGCATTTACCCCCAATCTCAGTGGAAGAAGAGTGCCCCCTCCTCACGTATTCCCAACCCCTGAGGGATGAACAGCCCCTGAGGGATGAGTCTGGCCTTCGCTTTCTCTTCCAGCTGGAGACTTCAGGTGCTCTCTGTAAGGACACTTTGAAGAATAGGCTGACACTGCAGTGCATTTGGGAAATGGTATTTGAGAGACAATAAAAGAGGCCCTGGCTTAAAGTATGTTAAGGGATCACAGGAGTACACCTTCACTACATTTTCAGATCTTTTGATTCAAAGACACACATCTTCTTATCTCCCAAGGGGTGAGGCCAACCTAGCACAGAATATGGACGGAGCCTCACAAATAAGGTTGCCAACTGCATGTCAGAAATAATTAGGGAGAACACTGTGAGGGGCTCGTTCACTGCCCTCACTGCAGGGTAAAAACGGATCAGGGAGGAAACTCAGGGTGTGCTGAACCACCAGCCTCGATGTGCAAGGCAAACATGCACTGAGGTGGCACCGAAGTGGTTAATTGTCCACCTGGGGCTGCACTGGGAAGGAGAGGTGCCTGGTGCTCTCACTGCCTGTTGGCTTTCCTTGTCCACAACTGTTGGATATTTCACTCACATCCCTTTCCATAGAGGCCAGAGGGCATGAGCAAAGGGAATGCCAAATGGAGTCATTAAAATAACAAATTTTGGCCACAGGTGTAGTTAAGATTCAAACCAACCTAGTCCCATTCTATACACATTATGTTTGTATGTGCCACTTTCCAAATAGGATTTGAGATGATTAATTATAAAGGGCACACATACGATAAAAATTAATATAGATACTCAAAATTGTGAAAAGGAAATGAAAGCAAATATGGCAAATCTGAGTCCTAGGAACAGTTGTTGTAATCAAATTTCCATCAGTTTGCTGTTAGACAACTCGCTTTTCTGGGTAAAGCCACATGGGTCTAGAGTCTAGTCAATCCCCGTAAGCCATTAACGTACCGCCATAGAACATAATCTTCGCATTTGTTTCTACAGCCAATTGCCCAGGAAACTCATGGAACAGATTCCCTCCAGAAATGTCCTAGCTTTCTAATTAGGGATGTTTCTCTGAATGTAATCAATGTTTATTTTGCCACTAAAAATTTTGTTAGGAAATGGTGTGATTAGAACCACATTTTATCACAGATTGCCAACTAATAAATAAATGGTCAGAGAGGAAAATTCTAACATAGCTGTGGGCTGCCTTTTTTCTTATTATATTTCTTCAGTTCTTTTTAAACTTACTTGCTTACCAGAGATGCTATGGGTTGTGGTGTTTTTGTATTTTATTCGCTTCCATCATTCCCTTGCAATTTAATTGGACTGCTTTCTCACCTTACACATCCTATTCACTCACTCCACATGCTCCTGCCTTCTCTCCTGCAGAAATGAAGGAAGATGGGTGAAGATTTCTTTGAAGTCGTTTCAGCTCCCAAGAGAGTGCACACACTGTCTCGTTATCACACAGAAAAATATATCGCTGTAGTGCGACTGCAGACACAGCCAAGCATGTTAGCTGCAACTCCAAGGGCTTTTGGTCTTATCCGTGTTCTTTAAAATCGTGTTGGATTTAATTAATAGATGACACCAGCAGGGTAGATGCCAAAAATCCTGATATTTAACATTAGCTATACTCTGAAATTGCTAAAAGGTGTTACCTAAGAATTCCTTCTATGGGTCTTTGCAGTGCTATGGAACCATTCTGTCTCTCTTGTCCTCAGACCCCCAGACTCACGTAAACTGCAGCATATTCAACAAGTCTGTTTCAATATCAAAAATGCCTCTCAAATCTCAACATGTTCGAGAATGAATCATAATGTCCTCACCACATTTTGTTCTCGTTCAGTGGTCCGATTGCGATGAATCACACTTCCCTTCACGCAATTGCACAAGCCCCAAACCAAAAAATTACATTTGAGAACACCTTAACTCTCACCCCAGGTCAACTCCATCACCAAGTCCTCTTTACTACACCTCCTAAATAGCTCCCAAATAGACTGTTCTCTCTTTAATTCTATATCACCCTTGTCTGTGATACCATAACTTCGAACATTCCTTCTGGTGCACTGCCAATCTATTTTCAACAAATTAGCCAAGATTACCATTTAAAAATGCAACTCTGATCAGGGTATGTAGCATCCACGCTCCACACACACAATACTTAAAACGCAGTAGTGGTATTCCTTTACTCTTAAGATCAAGGCCAAAATTCTCAACATATTATTCAGGGCTCTTACATGGGTCAGCCCTGCCTACATCTTAGTCCTCATCCCTTTCCTTAATCTCTCTCACTCATAATCCAGCCACACTTTCCTTTCAGTCCTTCCAACACTCCATTGTCATTTCTGCCATAGGACCTTTGCACATGCTGTGGCTCTACCTGAATGCCCACTCCATCCCAAGCCTTCTGAACTAGTAGTCTCACCCTTCAGGTCTTACCCAAGTGTCCCTTTCTCAGTGAAGCCTCTCTGGCCCTCAGGCTAAGTCATATTAGTTTCTTATACTCTCCCATATTTTTTTCTTCAGATCACTGATCGGAGTTTGTAATTATATTCTTTGTATCAGTGGTATGATTTCTAAATTACTATTTGTCTCTCCTGTGAGACTGTAAACTGCATGAGAGCAGCAGTTGTGATGTTTAGCTATCACTGTATGCCAGTGTCAAACAGTGTCTCTGTTACTAGCAATCAGTTGGCTGACTGGGAATGAATGAGGAACAATTTTAAAACGCAAATTTGTGAATCTGGCCTTAGATTTGCACAAGTGAAGTCTATGGATTAGGTTTCTAGACTCTCTGTTTTTAAGAAATATCTCAATGTGATTTTGATCTAGCCATGGTTGGAAACTACTGTTAAAAGACAACTATTTCTTTACTCACAACAATTTTGACACCCGATGTGTGGAGATTTTTTTCTCCCAACACCAACTAATCTTCCAACTCTCCAGACACCAACCATTTTGACCGTAACTACCTGGAGTTAGAGTCAGATTCCACAGGTTTAAGGGTTCAGTCCCACAAGACTGTCCTCACTTTAGATGCCAGTCACAAGTGATGGGTCCCCAGTGTCCCCACACCTCTGTCAAAGTTGGCTATAGAGTCAGAGGTTCCTACAAATGCCCCTCAGGTTTGATAATTTGCTGGAACAGCTCACAAAACTCAGGGAAACATTTACTTACTATTACCGGTTTATTATAAAGGATACAGATGAACAGGCAGATGAAGAGGTACATTGTGTGAGGTCCAGAAGGGTCCCAAACACAGGAGCTTCTGTCTGTGTGGAGTTGGGGTGCACCGCGCTTCCAGCACATGGAAGTGTTCACCAACCCAGAAGCTCTCCGAATTCCATAGTTTAGGGACTTTCGTGGAGGCTTCATGATATAGGCACAGTCCATTATTAACTCAATTTCTGGCCCCTCTCCTCTCCCTAGGGAATTGGGGGGTGGGGGAGGTAGGGTTAAAAGTTCCTAGCTTCTAATCATGACATGGTTTTTTTTTGCTGACCAATGCCCATCCTGAAGATATCCAGGAGCCACCAAGAGTGACCTCGATAGAAGAAAAGATTCTCCTATCACCTAAGAAATTCCAAGTGATTTCAGAGCTCTAAATATGCAAAACCTTCCTGTCATCTTGATCACTCAGGAAATTACAAAGGTTTTAGGAGCTCTGTGTCAGGAACTGGGGTCAAAGACTAAATATCAGGAATAAGATGCTTCTAGTAGTCCTATCATTCAGGAAATTACAAAGGTTTTAGGAGCTCTGTCTCAGGAATTGGGGGCAGAGACCAAATATGTATTGTTATGGTACAACTGTCTCAGAAAATGTCTGGCCCACATAACGCAGGAACTTTTCAAATCACTTCCCAGGAGGTGATTATCTGAACTCTGCCAAGGCATTTTCAGTGTGTGTTGGGGGGTGGGCACTAGTGGGAGTCATCATCTCTAAGTTTGTATATTGCATTTGGGAGGAGCACTCACTGTTAGAAAATTTCATTAAATAGATCCAGTACCATGAATCTCATTCTGCCGACCCCAGATTTTCTCTGGAGTCGCACAGAAGAGATCTCATCTGCCTTCTAGAGGTCAGTCCTTCAAATATTGGAAACATTTGTGGTATACTACAAAAAATTCTTTTAACTACACCAAACATACCCAGATCCTTTAATAGTTCCTTAAATGATGTGGTTTCCAGATGCTAAGCTTTTCCAGATACACTCCAGTTTTCCCGTGTTTCCCCTAAGATCATCATTCAGAGCAGATCATACTTCAGACATGTACGGATCAATTTAGACTTTAGTAAAGCTACTCCCTTCATAGTCCCAAACTATGAAGTCACCTTGTTCCTTAGACGAATTCAACTTTGGAGGTACTGTGTCACAAAGCTGGCTCAGGAAGAGTTTATAAGTAATTAATATGCTTGCCTTTTTCACATGACTACATATTTCCTTTTACTTTCTCTAAATTTAAATACACATTGTATATATGTATTTATTCTAATTTGTTCAACCCCGAGAACAAGCAGCTTCTACCAACTTTGAGTCTTCTAAAAACTTGATGGGTCTGCTTTCTAACTTTTAAGCACGATTTTTATTGTTGTTTAAAAAGGTTAGTTCAAGGAGAGAGAACTCCATGGGGTCACTCATAGGGTCCTCTCACCAAGTTGACATTGTTAAGATTGAAGAATTGACTTTCTGTAAATATTTGTTCAAAAAAGCTGAAAGTCTATGTAATTGCCTTTAATCCAATTTTTCTGTTAGAATCCTAAAATGTTATGTTTTGCAGGACCTTGAAGTCCAAAAAATTCAAGTTACTTACTCAAGTGAATATAGTTTGTCGACACAAATAATCCATAACCAACCTATAAATCAAAATTGGGGTGAGTTTATTATGAGCCAGAGTGAGGATTATACCCCAGGAAGGTGTTAGAAGGCATTCCAGAGAAGCTTGGGTTTCAGTACAGTCTTACATCTTTTTAGAACAAAGAATATACATTAAACACACCCAGGATACATTTTCATCAAAATTTCAGAGAAGTATTCAGTTGCAAATTAGCATGTCAACATGACCCTGACAGAAAAGGGACTAATCTGGGCATTACCAATAGGGCATAGGAGGGGAAGTCTGCATTCTCACCTTAAGAGAGTACATTCTTTAATGGTTAAGCAGGTGTACAGTGTATGTTTTATAGGCCATGTCAGGCTTTCTAGGTCAAGCCGAATCAGTTTTGAACCCAACTTAGTTACTGCAAACACCACATGTGAAAATCTCTTGTCAAATTACTATCAGAGATGGGAACAGGACTTAGTTATCTTAACTCCATAATTTCCTATTTCTTCCTCCTCTTCTAAAAGTATGAACATTTTACATATATCTGGTAAGTCTCAGCACAATTCCCTCACTAAACACAAAATTCAGGGGTCAAAATCTCTTTCAACTTCCCTCTCTTTGCCATAGTCTTTGACTGCTTCTGCACAACACAGGTCAGTGATTCCCGACAATAAGCTATGGTGTCTATCATCATCTCTACAGCTATCTACCCTAATGTCATTAATTTAAGTGGGATTAAAAGTGATTGCTGAAGTGAGATTGCATTGACCTCTTAATATTGCCTTTCACAGTTTAATCTTATTGCATCATTGAATCTCATTGAATTGTAGCTACAGTTCTTAGATATGGTGTTATCCACACCACATGCATTTTTTTTAAAAGTTGTAATATTTTACTATTTCCAATACCTTACTTGGTAGTAATTATATTAAATCAGAGGATGTTTGGAGAGTGTTTTAGAAAATATTTCTAGTATTTTAATTCTTTCTAGGAAGAGCTTCCATAAATTGTTATACCACGAAAATGACAGAATGGTGATATGGAAAGAAAACTGAATTTGAAGTCAGGAAACCTGAATTTCAATTTGAATTCTTTCACTATATGTAGGTGTGTGACATTGAAGAATTCACTCAACCTTTCTGAGCCTCAGTTTTCTCATTTAAAATTGTGCTTATTTCAAAAAATCATTGAACAAATGAAGGACTATATGTAAAAGTGCTATGAGAAAAATAATATGCCATATGAATGTAAGACATTAATATCATTAAGAAAAAAATGCTAAACTTACACACTTTAGGAATATATAAGAAACTTCTGAATTCCCATAGGAAAATGGTGTTCGCTTATACTCACATCTTTCCACTTACCTAGGAAAAAAAATTCAGACCAATAATATGGCAAACAAAGCTGCTCAGAACCTGCACTTAGAGCTTATGTAGGGATCAGAGACTACTATAGACTTCCAACTACGTTTCAGTACGGGAGCAACACCTGAAAGCGGAGCAAGCTCAAGAGCTCACACCAGAGAGGACTATATGGGAAACGTAGCAGGGGAGAAGGAGGAGAAAAAAGGGATCAGAGGCATAATATGACAGAGACAGATAAAAATCATTCCCCAGGACGAGAGACTCACCCCCTAATTGCCACCTTAGAACAATTCTGAGACCTGGTGGTCTGGACCGCTGGAAGATACTTGAGAATGTGATCGAGCAGAGATTAAAACCTTGAAAAGGCATGACTCCAGTGAACAGAGGATGTGTTGGAAAGAGATGGGCTCCACCTAGGATTGGGGGTGAAGGGAAAAAAGGAAGCAAGTCTTGGACATTAAGGGATCTACAGAAAACAAACCAAAAATAATCACAAAATCAGGACAAATACCATACGATCTCACTTATGTGTGAAATCTAAAAAAACAAACAAAAAAACCAAGCTCATAGATATAGAGAACAGATTAGTGATTGCCGTGGGTAGGGGGTGGGGTGAAATGGGTGAAGGGGATCGAAATATATAAACTTCCAGTTATAAAATAACTAAGTCATGGGGATGTGATGCATAGTACGGTGACTACAGTTAATACTACTCTATTGCATGTTTGAAAGTTGCTAAGAGAGTAAATCTTAAAACTCACTATCACCAGAAAAAAATTTGTAACTAGTATGGTGATGGATGTTTACTAGACTTATTGTGATGATCATTTTACAATATATACAAATATTGATTCATTATGTAGTACGCTTGAAACTAATATAGTGTTATAGGACAATTATACCACAATTTTTTTAAAAAAAATCACAAAATCAGAAGACATAAAATACTTTCTCCCCACCAAAACTAAGCATTGTTAATTTTTAAAGACTGTAATGCCATATACAAAGAGAAGAGGGCATCCACAAACTAAGAAACCCTGTCAGCCAAACGTACTGCTCTCCCCTGCCTACACACCCACTTATTGCGGACACAGAAAAAGATATGACATTTTAAAATTAGCATAAATTGGCAGACAACATCTAAAGGTATTATAAAGAGAATCAAAAGACGTTAGCTGATAAAAATTCTCCAACAAAAATAAAGCAGTTAAGGGACCAGCCCGGTGGTATAGTTGTTAAGTTCAAGCGCTCTGCTTCAGTGGCCCAGGGTTTGCAAGTTTGGATCCCAGACGCGACATAGCACCACTGGTCAAGCACCACTGTGGCGGCATCCCACATAAAATTGACTAAGATTGGCACAGATGTTAGTTCAGCAACAATTTCTCTCAAGCAAGAAGAGGAAGATTGGCAACAGATGTTACCTCAGGGCCAATCTTCCTCACAAATACAAAAAATAAATAAGTAAAGCAGGTAAAAACTACAACATGACACCCTAATCTGAACTAAACATTCTTCAGCATTTGCAGATGTGAATAAAATATATCAAATCAGAAACTCAAAAATGAGGAACCAAAATGGGCACACACACAAAAAGATATAAAATGAGAATGATTGAACTCAAAAAAAGAAAAAGACAAAGTCAATTGGAAATAAGGACTAAATTACAAGCTGTCCAAGCGAGACTAGACTCAACTGAAAACACAGGACACTGAAGAAATAACAAATATAACCAAAAGATGAAAAGTAAAATAAAGAGATCAAAAGAATGAGAGGCAATGACAGATAAAAGATAGAAGATCCAACATATATATATAACTAGAGAGTTTGAAGAAAAGCAAAACAATGAAATAGAATATTTAAACTTAAAGTTATAATTTAAGAAAACTTTCTAGAAATAAAAGAATGATCTTAGATATTGAAAGACTCCACTATATGCCCAAGACAATTTAACTAGGCCAGTCAGTTCTAACACATATCCTAATAAAACTAGTGGATATTGAGGGTAAGGAAAAAAATCCCTTGGCCCTTCAGGTAAAAAGACTAAATTACTTAAAAAAAAATAAGGTTGGAATCAGACTTTTTAACAGTAACATATAAAGCAAGACAACTGAAGAGCAACAATTTAAAGAAACTCAAAAGAGAAATTGTGAGGCCAGAATCATATCTAGCCAAGCTCTTCTTTAAATAACACAGCGGCAGATAACAATGTTAACATGCAAACACCTAGGGAATACTGTGCTCATGGACATTTCCTGAGAATCTATGAGAAGTCAAGCTTTATGCCATCACAAGATGATAGAGGAAATGTCAGCAGTAGGACTAATAGTGAGCACTGAATATATTCAATTGCAGATCTAAGGTTAAAGCAAATGTAGGGGCTGCAGGTGGAAGGACGGTGTAGAAATGTTTCATATTGTGACCTAGTAGAAATAATTCAACAAACAATTAGACAGAAAAAAGAAATTAGATAAGCTCATTGATTGTTACATAACAGGTGGGAGTTGAGGACATCCCTTAAAGCTGTCAAAACAAATACAAGTTCTCTAAATAAGGGAAAGGAGGGCTGAGCGTATCCTACAAATTGTGAACATAAATATAACCACTAGACCAAAATACACATCTCCCTAATAGACAAGAGCACTCTAGAAAAGGCGGCGAAGAAAACAGAGCGCTGAGGAAAAGACGTACAGTAAACACAGAACGTAACACAAAAAATAATGATCAAGTTGAGACCAAATATATCTGTGATATAAATAATGCAAAATAGGCTTACCTATTTTTAAAAAATCAGATTGATTCAAAAAGCAAAATCCTATTATATGCTAAATGCAAAAAAAATAGTTAAAAATAAGTAATACAGAAAAGCTAAAAATAAAGGGATAGGCAAATGCATACCATGAGAATACAAACAATAAGAAAGCAGGGGCGGCAATCCTGAGAGTAAACAAGGTAGAATTCAGACAAAAAGGCAGCGATTGTGAGAGAGACCTTTAGAACGCTAGGAGCCTCAATTCACAATGGATATATAACAATTACAAATATATACGAACCAAATCGAAGCCTATCACTAACAATAAGGACTTGCAAACAATTCCTCTTACCTTCCCTTCATATCAAGCCTGCAAAGGATCCTTCTCCCCCCAGCCCCCCAAGTCAATCAGTGGCTCTCCGCTTTTCCTGGACATTGGAACCACCTGAAGACCTTTAAAAACACTGATGCTGTGGTCCCACACCCAGAGATTGGGATTTAGTTGGTTTGGAACATAGCTGGGCGCTAAGAATTTTAAGTTTCCCAGATGTTTCTAATGTGCTTAGAAGATTGAAAACCACTGAAATAGAGGCACAACGATTGGAAAGGAAGTAGTAAACTATCTCTCTATGATGAGAAAATAATATTCACAGCAAGCAAGTAGATAAAATACTTAGGAGTAGACTTCAGTGTGCAAACATTTATGAGAAAAGGAAATTGAACAAATAAAAAGGCATTTCTTCATCTTGACTAGGATGTACAGCCATCATAGATATTTCATTTGTCCCTAAGACAACGTATACATTCAACGCAGTCCCAGTAAACATAGCAACATGTTTTGGGGGAGCTAGACCAGTTAATTTTAACATTCCTATAAAAGCAAATAAATAAACAAAGCATAGCTAGGAAATTCCAAAAAAAGCAATAAGGGTTGACTACCTCTAATATATAAAACATTATCAAAACTCTAGTTAAAATAGTGTGGTATTGGTGCATAAATAGACTGATCAGTAGAACAGAATAGAAAGCCCAAAAACAGACCTCCAAAATATATAGAAATTTAATGAATGATAAAGAGGGCTTATCAAATGGCTGGGAGGAAAAGATGGACTTTACAACAAATGTTCTTGACACAACTCAAAATGATAATTTTGGACTCATACCTTACATCAAATGGACAAGTGATCCAAATGTAAAAACTGATGTATAAACACTAGAATAAAACACAGGTGAATTTCTTTACAACTTGAATGTGGACAAAGCTTTTCTGACAATAACTCAAAACCCAGTTGCAATTTAAAAAGAGGTAAATAAATTCTACTACATTAAAAAAGAAAATCTGGAGCCAACCCTGATGGCCTCGTGATTAAAGTTCCACACACTCCACTTTGGTGGCCCGGTTCCAGTTCCTGGGCACAGCACCACACCACCCATCTGTCAGCAGCCGTGCTGTGGTGGCAGCTCACATAAAAGAACTAGAAGGACTTACAACTAGGATATACAACTATGTACTGGTGCTTGCGGGGAGGGGGCAAGAGAGGAAGATTGGCAACAGATGTATGCTCAGGGAGAATTTTTCCCAGCAAAAAAATACACATTTACATTGCAAAACAACATCAAAGAAAAAATGAAAATTTGAGAGAAAACAAATGCAATATGTTTAAAAAATAAAAGGCTAATTTCCCTATTCTACAAAGAACTCAAAATGAGAAAAAAAAAAACCCCAAGCTGATAGAAAATGGGTAAAATACATGAACCGTTCACAGAAAAATGGAACAAATGTCTCAAACTATGAAAAGATGTTCAATTGCCTACTAACACTAAACCTGAGATACCAATGTATCAATAAAAATCCATCCTCCTATCACCCAGGTTTCTAAATTCCATTATCCATTAAACGAAACCACAGCTCCTTGGTAAAATGGTGGATTTTAGGTTTGGGACAGGAATATGGATGAGGTTAACTCTAAATATTGTATTCAGAAAGCAAGAAAGTACTCTATCGCTATGCCAGATGGACATAGGAATGCTAAAATGACTGGATGCAATTTTAGGGGTTGTATTAGTTTCTATTGCTGTTGCAACAAATTACCAAAAACTTAGAAGCTTAAAACCACACAAACTTATTAAGTTACAGTTCTGTAGGTTAGAAGTTAGACATGGAACTCACTGGGCTTAAATCAAGGTGTCAGCAGGTCTGCATTCCTCCTGGAAGCCATAGGGGTGAATCTGTTTCCTTATCTTTTCCGGCTCATAGATGATGCCTGCATTCTTTGGCTTGTGGCTCTCTTTCTCCATATTCAAAGAAAGCAATGTTGCATATCTCTGACCATTCTTAGTCACGTCTCCTTCTGATTCTTCTACCTCCATCTCCCCCTTTTAAGGACCCTTGTCATTGTATTGGGACCACTTGGATAAACCAGAATAATTTCTCTATATTCAGATCAGCTGCTTAGCAACCTTAATTCCAGCTTCTGCCTTCATTCCCTATATCCATCAGCAGCAAAGGGGGACAGGTAAGATGTGTGTGAGAAGTTATGGAGACAAAAAGAGAGAAAAAGTGAAGACAAAAAAAATTAACATTTAGTGAAGTTAAACAAAAAGTAACTTAATGGCTGAAGTTTCTTGTTTGTGCTCATTGTGTGGATGGTCGGTTTCATTATAGGGCATCAGCTATCATGTAATTTGTTTTGAACATTTGATCAAATAGGCCAAATATGGGACCCTCAATCTTCTGAACAGCTGAAACTTTTCCTTCTATGGCTTTCTGAATTGTATATCTATTGCTAAATTTCAAAATTTGGCTTAAAGGATTCACAACTTAGACCCTAATTATTTGGCTACTATAAACTTGTCTAGTCAGAAAACATTTTGTTTTTCCTTCTTTTAAGACTTTGAAGCTTTGCTCCCCTATAAGCAGATCATTAAGGTGACTACAGTAGGTGATCTTCCTCCTTTCATACCTAACGAAATGTTTTCTTTCCTACCCCCAGGTAAAGAAAAAACCTGCAAGTTCTCTCATGGCTCCAAATGTACGGGTTGACCACTTGTTTATAAACGATGTTCCCTGACAGAAAAGACCCTTTCTTGACCTAAACAGCTTGTGGACATTTCACATATGTTAGATAAACAAAGGAAATTTTTCTAAGCCACGTTTTCACACACTCTTTAGAATGGAAGCTTTTCTAACCAACTCTATCCTTTTTTGAGGGTATAACTTTGATTTCTAAACAGCAGAAGTGAGGAAAAGCAGAATGGACAAAATGTAGGGGCATGCACCCTTACAAAGCCAGGATAAATGTTTAAAAAGCTATTCTCTTACGTTTATGGCTGTTTTTCTTAGACAAGTTTCCTTGTGATTCTAGTATTCTTATCACCTGATGAGCTACACAGCTCCTTACTATTCCAGATGATACGCAACTGGGTTTTGGAGAACTCTTTACTAAAATACCCTTAAGTCATAAAAGCGTTCTTTGAAGTAGAACAGGAGGCAGCTGCTACAGTAACTTGATGATCAAAGATGTTGCTATCCCCATGGTCAATGAGAATGAAAACTTGACTTTAGTGTGGAAGTGTTTGGGGAGAAGAAATAATTTCTTACTGATAAAAGAAAGCTGGAAACGGAGCAAGGAGGCTGTGGACCTATCTCCTTTCCTACACCTTCACGTATTTCTCCAACAGCCTTTCAGACTTCCTTTGAATCAGTCTTTTTAAATTTAAAACCTTTTCTTCAGTTCACCATTCTTTCTCTTCTCCGCAGCTGGCCCCTTAGGTTTGCCCTTGAAAGAAAACATGCTGGCCGGCCTCCCTCCAGACAAGCCCTGTGAGGTGAGTGTGTGCCATTTCTTATTCTCACTGCCCTTGTTCTGATACGAATCACCCCACATTAGACTATTTTTCTTCCTCATTATTTTCCCATTCATGCTTTGTGAAAGCCAGCAACAGGACTTGAGGATAAAAATGCTCACAGCAGCCACCACAAGAAGCTGTGTGGGATCAACTTTTGAGACAGACTGTTGACTAGCCTTTTGCTTCGCACTTTAGAGGTTACTGGCTAGCAAGTGAAACTGAGCCAGTTCAACATCTCTTGATCATACAACTCCTGGGGTTTTCCTGAATTCTGAAGCAAAATGGTCAGTTAATCTCAGCAGACAGTGTCAAGGAAGGTAAGAGAGGGTTGGGGAAGCCAGACTGGCTATCACACAGTCCCATACAAATGGTTCAGTGTCTCTGTCCCACTAGACCCTCTGGGCAGACGTGAGAGAAAAAGTCTGCATGGAGCAATGGCTCAGTCTTGAGGCTTCTAGTAAAGGCCCAGTTTGTGTTAAACAATGTACCCATCACACTATTTGATATTTAATTCACATTCAAGTATGGTTACCAAACCATGAGAGAGACAGTTTAGATCTGAGGATAACCCACTTTGTATTCTCTCTCAGAACTAATGGAGATTGTAGCCTAAGGAGCTCTTCCTTTTGAAATTTTCAAGAATTCCCACAACTACCCAAAGATCACATGGGGATGCCCTGAACAGCTCAGCAAAGTGCAAAGCTGACATCACATACTCCATGCCAAATGGGTGGATGGATATATATGTATATATCAGAAGGGAAAACTCAGTAACCGTGAAACTCAACACATTTCTGCCCTCAAACCTCCCTATAAAATTTTGCTGTCCAGATGAGAAAGCAGTCTAAGAATTTATGATTATGTCTTAAGAAATGACTTAATTCTGCATGTAAGCACTCCCAGTAAACAGATAGAGCGCACATTTCAACACACAACATGAATCTCTACAGTAAGTACATTTTTCCCTTTTTATGTAATTTTTCTCAAATGCTTTAAATTTTAAAAAAGGAATGGCATAGAGATAATGAAGCCATAAAGATGCATCTGGTCATACAAATATTTCCCACTGCGTATTAACTATGCATATAGATATATTTTTATATGCTTCTATGTATAATCTTCCATATTTAAAAGCTCGTTTTCTCCTGATGTTCTCACCCACCTCCACTCCAAGTAAACAAATGTGTTTGAGGACAAAGAGTTCTAGTTGGAATACTCTTTCATAAAACAGGCTCAAACTCTTAATGTTGAAGCAAATGGAGCCATCATAACTGAAGGCTGTGTGGTTCTCAGCTCATTCTTAAGTGAGTGGTCTGGATCAAATTGGCAATCTGTTGGTAACCCCACTAATTCATGCGTCTATCTTTACCCTTCCCTGCCTCACTCCATCATGACCACTTCTGGTCTTAAGTTCACAGCAAAAGTGAGTAGAAAGAGATTTCTCACCCACTTGCCCCACATGCACAGCCTCCTCCACTATTAATGTCCCCCACCAGAGTGGTAAATCTTTTACGGTAGATGAGTCTACATTGACACATCATTATCACCCAAAGTCCATAGTTTATATTAGGGTTCATTCTTGGTGTTGTGCATTATGTGAGTTTTGACATATGTATAATGACGTGTATCCACTACCATTGTAGTATCATACCGAATAGTTTCAGTGCCCTAAAAATCCTCTGTGCTCTGCTTATTCAACCCTCTTTCCTCCACAACCCCTGGCAACCTCTGATCTTTTTCTGTCTCCAGTGTTTTGCATTTTCCAGAATGCCATATAGTTGGAAGCATACAGTTTATAGCCTTTTCATACTGTCTTCTTTTATTTAGCAATATGCGTTTGTTTCCTGCATAGAATTTCATGGCTTAAAAGCCCATTTCTTTTTAGAGCTGAATAATATTCCATTGTATAGATAGACCCACAGTTTGTTCATCTGTTGACCTATTGAAGGACATCTTGGTTGTCTCTAAGTTTTGGCAATTTTGAATAAAGCTGCTAAAAACACTTGAATACAGGTTTTTGGGTGGATGTAAGTTTTCAAATCCTTTGTGTAAATACCAAGGAGCATGATCGCGGGTTCATCTGGTACAGTTTTGTAAGAAACTGTCAAACCGTCTTCCAGAGTGGCTGTACTATTTTGCATTCCCACCAATCTGAATGAGAGTTTCTGTGGGTCTACTTCCTCTCTGGCATTTGATGTTGCCAGTATTTGGGATTTTAACTATTTAATAGATGTATAGTGGTATCTCGTTGTTTTAATTTCCAATTCCCTAATAACAAGATGTTGGGCATCTTTTCAAATGCTTATTTGCTACTTGTATATCATTGTTGGTGATGTGTCTGTTCAGATCTTTTTCCATTTTTAAATGAGATTGTTCATTTTCTTACTTAGCTTTGACTTCTGCGTATATTTTGGATAACAGTCCTTCATCAGATGTCTTTTGCAAATATTTTCTCCTCGTCTTTGGCTTGTCTCTTAATTCTCTTAACTATTGGGTTTTTTTTTTAAGTTTTGTTTTTCATTCTTTATCATTTGACCATGAGTGCTAACAAGAATGATTAAATACTGATATCACCTCAGTTCATTGGAGTGATTCTATATGGATAATATATGAAGGTCTGAACCATCTATTGTTTGGTTTTTGAGTAACAGTGAAACCTTCTGCTCACATAGTCTACTGGAATGACGTGGACAAAAGTTATTTTTGGAATTTATTGAGCTTTTCCTGGGAGGAATGAAGGGGATAGACAGCATTTCCCACTTTGACAGATGGGGACTCAGGTGTTCAGAAGTTAAGTATATCTCCTGACCTTTACTTAATAAGTGAGCAACCAAACCAATGATCATCTACTTTCCACTATGGGTTATTCAAGTCCGTCAGGTTTTCTGGTGTGCATGAATCACAGTTGTTTCAGTGGGGCGCTAACTTTATATACACCATTAAGTGGTCCTAAGAGTCACTTTTCAAGGTACTTTCACTCCAGAGAATTAAAGGAAGAATAAGAAACAGAAAATTATGCTGATGGGAAAAGATTCAACCTGTACACGAAATGAGGAAATGATTTGTGAAATACTGACCCGCTTCTTTTTAAACAACTTTATTGAGGTATGATTGATATACAAAAAAACTACATGTGGTTAATGGACACAATTTGATGAGTTTGAACATATGCATATACCTGTGCTACTATCACCAAAATAAATAATATATTTATTGTCAAGGTAATAAATATATCCATCACCTCCCAAAGTTCCCTGTGTCCCCCCTTTTATGTGTGTTTTTAATAATATGGATTAGTAGCTAAAGAAAAATATTATCTGCTATGGCATGTTACATTTTAATAGGCCCAACATTTAATTTTCTAAAAAAATATATTGCATAGTTCTCATATTAGACGCAAAATGCTCTGACTTGCCACATTTTATTCTTCAGGCTCTAAATGTATGTGTGCTTATATCCACTGATTTCCCCAGGGGAAAGGGATTGAACATAATTACATTCATGTCTTAAAAACATGTACTGCATTTATTTGTGTGTTTCCTTTTCACTCATACCGCTACACACACACACACACACACACACACACATTTTGGAAAAAAATAGAGAGGACTCTTTGTCCTAGCTAGTTTTCTTTTTCTTCCCCTGTGCTTTGAAACAGCAAGTTCTGCCACCTCAGAAGTGCAGATTCATCCTTTTTATCCCTGCCTGGAAGGAAAAAAAAAACCCTCTTTCTTTTGACTGAACTGGGAAATAGCAAAAGACTACATACCCTGCTCTCCTCTACCAGAGCCCAGTTGTCTCTTACTCCCCTCCTTCCATAAAGTGACTTCATTCACATAAGATGCACCAGGATCAATGGTCCTTCACTCATTCAATTATAAAGTAAATGTAATTGGACACTATTTTGAAAATTATTAATGTGTTTTTCTCTAGTGCCTTTGTGAGGACAAAATCTTCATGCTAATCCATCCTTCTATGGGGAACAGCAAAGAAAGGTAATATGCATGCAAATTTTGAACATGCAAATAAGTTAAAAAGCAAAACAATGACTTGCAAGCCAGGCTATTTTCATGTGAGATGATTTGCCAAACCTTTCAGTTAGAATCTGAAATTCACTTGTAAGATAGAGCAGTGTTTCTTGGAATATCTGTGGTGAAGTTGAAGAACTGTTTTGTCTTTCCCAATCCCTCAAGGATGAATTACTTTATAAAATACAATTAAAACTCATTACTAGATAAAAAATCAAATGAGAAAAATATAGACTTATAAAATACAAGCCCCAATTGTTTGATTAGATTCAACAGACAAAAATTACTCTTGTCAAATTGTTTTAAAAGTTTCTATAAAAACACACAAGTTTTGTACTTATTTCATTGTGCAACAGGAACAAAGGGTTTGCAGGCTGGCACTGGCCCAGAGACCTCACTTTGAGTAGCACTAAAAAAGTAATATCTTCAACCTATGATGATGACACCAGCAGATAATCCCTCCACCTTCCACCTCAAGACAGCTGTGTGTGCTATGAATGCTCATTTGAGAGCCACAGAAGAGTAAAGTGGGTAGACTTCGAGGCTGATAGAAGACACCAAGCCCATGATCTGTGTGGCAGGAGTGACAGACTTGCTGGAAGGATGCAAGGTGGTAGGAAGCGAGGGCAGGCTGGGTGAACCCACGAGTGTCTTATGGTTCTGACCAAGTCAAGAGAGAGACAAGGACCAGCATTTCAAGTGTTACAGACTTCTGCCTCAGAAACCATCAATGACCAGAAGAGCCTGGAAGAACACAAGGACACCCCATGGATCTCATGACTTGTCTTCCTCTCACCCACATAAGAGGTCACGTAAGCCATTCTCCCCTTTCCCCCCTCTTCTCTTCACACTTCTCCGGAAGTGCTGAACCATCTTAGGGATAGAGCCAGGGAGAGCCAAAAGGCTATCTGAGGGACTAAAAGACTCTATGCAAATGAGAAACTGAGTTTTATTATGTAAAGAATGATTTAGTTTATTAGATCAGACTAACTTTCAACCACATTGGACATTTACTTTCCCCTTACTGCTCTAGGATGACCGTCTTGTCCGGTTTCCTAGGACTTTTCTGGTTTTAGCACTGAAAGTCTCACACTCAGAAACCTCTCAGTCCTCGGCAAACTTGGACTCCACCACCTGCACAAAGAGAAGGCAGGAATTCATGAAGGAGACCAGTTAATAACGTAGTAAATAAATAAATTACCACTTCTCTGCACATCAAAATTGTAACATGGGTTACGTTTTGCAGCGCTACTACAAACTATGCATTGAGTGACTATGGGCCAAGCAATGTCATAGGCCCTAGTGATGCAGTAATAAACAAGACAGAGTTGATCTCTGCCCTCATGGCAGCTCTCTACAGCTATGGAAAGGACTTCCAGCTACTTAAACTTTCTTGTCTCAGGTTAGTATATGTTTAAGAGTCAAGCCTGAAATAGAAAAGGAAAATAAATTCTGGATGTAAATACCACCTTTCTGTAAAAATCACTCCCCAATCCCGTCCTACAGCATGTTCATTTGGCACATTGCTCTATGCGCTCTATGTGCACCTTTGCTTGATGGAAAGTCTAATCGGCTGTGCGACTGTGACGATGAAGAAATCACTATTTTCAATAAACGGAGCCAAGACTATTTTTAAAAACAGTTTTCCTAAGCTTAATTATTGTCAGATACCTTTCTACTGAAAAAAAAAAACTTGCCGTAAAATCAACAATTTATAAGGGTAAGCAACAAAGAAAAAATTAATCATACGTTTAATCCTACTCTGAGAAACCACCATTGCGATTTTGGTGGTCATTCTTTTGTTTACCTTTTTGTGTGTACATGTACAAATATACATAATTTTAATTAACTAGGATGCTGAAACACAATCTTGGTCTTTCTCTTTTCCAGTTTTATTGAGGTATAATTGGCAAATAAAATTATATATATTTAAAATGTACAAGGTGATCATTTGACATATGTATACTTTGTGAAATGATTACCACATCAGGCTAATTAACATATCTATCACCATACATAGTTACTTGTTTTTGCATGTGTGGTGAGAACACTTAAGATTTGCTCTCTTAGTAAATTTCAAATACATAACAGTATTATTAACGAAGGTCACCATGCTGTACGTTAGATTGTCAGAGCTTATTCATCTTATAACTGAAAACTTGTACCCTTTGACCAGCATCTCTCCATCTCTCCCACCTCCTAGCACCAGGTAACCACCATTCTGCTCTCTGTCTATGACTTTGACTTTTTTCTTTTTTTTAAAATTCTACATATAAGTAAGATCCTACAGTATTTTTCTTTCTCTGTCTGGTTAGTTTCACTTAGCATCATGTACTCTAGGTTTATCCTTGTTGTTGCAAATGGCAAGATATCCTTCTTGCTCACAGCTGAATAATATTCTAATGTGTGTCATACACAACATTTTCTTTATTCATCTGTTGACAGACACAGGTTGTTTCTATATCTTGGCTATCGTGAATAGTGCTGCAATAAACATGAGAATGAAGATATTTCCTCAAGATATTGATTTTTGTTTCCTTTTGATATATACCCAGAAATGGGATTGCTGGTTCACATGGTAGGTCTATTTTTAATTTTACGAGGAACCTCCATAATGTTTTCCGTTAATGGCTGTACCAATTGACATTCCCACCAATAGTATACAAAGGTTCCCTTTTCTCCACATGCTGGCCAATACTTGTTAACTGTTGTCTTTTTGATAAAAGCCATCCTAAAAGGTGAGAGGTGATATCTCATTATGGTTTTAATTTGCATTTCCCTGACGATTAGTGCTGTTAAGCACATTTTCATGTACCTGTTGGCCATCTAATGTCTTCTTTGGAAAAATGTCTATTCAGTTCCTCTGCCCATTTTTTAATAGGATTATGTACGGTTTTCCTTTTATCTTGAGTTTTATAAGTTCTTTATATATTTTGGATATTAACCGTTTATCAGGTATAGGGTTTGCAAATATTTTCTCCCACTCAATAGGTTGCCTTTTCATTTTGTTGATTGTTTCCTTTGCTGTGCAGAAGCTTGTTAGTTTGATGTAGTCCTACCTGTTTATTTTTGCTTTTGTTGCCTGTGCTTTTGGTACCATATCCAGAAGGATCATTGCCAAGACCAATATCAAGATTTTCCCCATTTTTTTCTAAAAGTTTTATAGTTTCAGGTCTTAGATTTACATCTTTAATCCACTTTGAGTTCATTTTTGTGAGTGGTGTAAGAAATGGGTCCAGTTTCATTCTTCTGCATGTAGATATATGGTTTTCCAAACACCATTTACTGAAGAGACTATACTTTCCCCATTGTTTGTTCTTGGCGCCCTTGTGAAGGATTAGTTGACTATATAAGCATGGGTTTATATCTGGCCTCTCTATTCTGTTCCATTGGTCTGTGTGTCTGTTTTCATGCCAGTAACACACTGTTTGATTGCTATAGTTTTGTAATATAATTTGAAATCACAAAGCATGATGCCTTCAGCTTTACTCCTCTTTCTCAAGATTGCTTTGGCTATTCAGGGTCTTTTGCAGTTCCATATAATTTTAGGAATTCTTTTTCTATTTCTCTGAAGAATGCCATGGAGTTTTGATGGGGTTTGCATTGAATCTATAGATCACCCTGAGTAGTATGGCCATTTTAATAATATTAATTCTTCCAATCCATGATCACAGGATATCTTTCCATTTATTTGTGTTTGCCTCAATTTTTTTCATCAATGTCTTATAGTTTCCAGGATACAGGCCTTCTTAGTTAAATTTATTCCTAGGTATTTTGTTCCTGTCTTTCTTGTTCTACTATAGGATTTTGCTTTGTGGTTACCATAAGGCTTGTATAAAACATCTTATAGTTATAACAGTCAGTTTTAAGCAGATAACAACTTAACTTCAATCACATACAAAAACTCTACCCTTTTACTCCCCCCCAAATACATATGTTTTTGACGTCACAATTTATATCTTTTTATAGTGTGTATCCATTAACAATTACTATAGCTATTTTTAAACTTTGTCCTTTAACCTTTATACTAGAGTTAAATGATTAAGATACCACTATATTACAGTAATAGAGTGTTCTGAATGTGACTGTATACTTAGCTTTACCAGTGTATTTTATATTTTCATATTACTAATTAGTGCCATTTTATTTCAGCTTGAAGAACTCCTTTCAGAATTTCTTGTAAAGCAGGTCTAGTTGTGATGAACTCCCTTGGGTTTTGTTTGTTTAGGAAAGTCTTTATCTCTCCTTCATTTCTGAAGGACAGCTTTGCTGGGTAAAGTATTCTTGGTTGGTAGTTTTTTTCTTTCAGCATGTAATATAAAAACACTGAGATTGAGAGAATGTGAGATGGAATTAGGTTCTGTTTCGGCCACTTGCAAGGTGTGTGATTTGGGGAAAGGAGGTCACTTAATCTCCCTGAGCTTTAGTTTTCTTGACCCTGGTGAAGATTAAATGAGATAGTGACATAAGTCACCTAGTTCTTCCATAGATAGCACTTTTCATTAAGCACTTGTCAAATCGCAATGTAAATATTTGTTCATGGGACTGTCTGCCCCATCAGAAGGCAAGTTCCCTGAGAGAAGAATCATGGCTTATTTATCTTCCCTTTCAGCACCAAGCTCCTAATAGTTATTGTTATATATTTTGAATGCATCGATGATTATTTAACAATGTGTTGGCTGTTAGCTAGCTCAATAGAAGCAAGAGCTTGGTTAGATCATGGTATGATGTCTCAGTGCTCCTAAATAGTCAGAGACCAGGAGGCAGTGGGGATGGCTGGCTGAAAAGGCCTAGGAATTGCCATCTCCACTCTCTAAAGATGAACAAAGTTGTCATATACTTGTTCTCATTTATCTCTCTAAAGAATCTGATGAGATAGGATTATTATTTCCATGTTTACACAAAAGAAAATTTGAGACTCAGAGAAGTTAAGTAAATTTTTCAAATGGAGTATATTTTATAGTGGCACAACTGTAATTTGAACTTAGACATTGTTATGGACTAAATATTTGTGTCCTCCCTAAATTTATATGTTGAAGGCCTAACCCACAGTGTAGGTGTATTTAGAGATGAGATTTCTAAGGAAGTAATTCAGGTTAAAAGAGATCATAAAGGTGAGGCCTTGATCCTACAGGATTATCGTTCTTATGAGAAGAAATGCCAGAGAGCTCACATCGTCTCTCTCCACGCACACACACTGAGAACAGGCCATGTGAGGACATAGCAAGATGGTGGCAATTTGAAAGCCAGGAAGAGAGCTCTCACCTGGAACCAAATGGCCAGAAACTTGATCTGGGACTTTTAGCCTCCCAAACTGTGAGAAAATAAATTTCTGTTGTTTAAGTCAGCCAATCAGTGCTATTTCATTATGGCAGCCTGAGCTGACTAACATAGGCATTGTTCTAGTTAGCTATTGCCATATAATGAATCATTCCTAAACGTAGTGTCTTAAAATGACAACAGTCATTTTATTATCTCTCACAGTTTCCATGGATCAGAAACTCTGGAAGAGTTCAGCTGGGCAGTTCTGGCGTGGTGGCTGTTCTTGTGGTTATAGTCCAATTTTCACTAGAACTGGAAGATCTGAGGGCTGGCTGGGCATTTCTTTTGCCTCATGTAGGCTCAAGGCATTCCCATGGGGTCTTTCTGCACAGGCTGTTGAACTTCCTAACAACATCAAAGTCTCAGAATTGTTGGTTTGCATATGTGCTGCATGAAGGTGTCAAAAATTAGTATGCCAGCAAACAAGGCAGAAGCACCATTGTCTTTTATGACTCAACCTCAGAAATCATTCAGTGTCACTTCCATCCATTCTATTGATTATGAACAAGTCACAGCCTGATGAATTTGAAGGAGGGGGTAGCTAGATTGCACCTCTTTATGGGAGAAGTGGTAAGATTTTAGAAGAGCATATGGGACGGAAGCTCATTTGATGGCCATCTTTTGAAAATATAATCTGCCACAGATAAATTTGGTTTCAAGGACCGTGATTTTCTCATAATAATTTTGTGATGCTAAAACAGAAACCTTTCCCCTGACTTAGGGATTAAAATTCGGAGTTTATAAAAAAGAGATGAGTCATTATGAGTTATTTAGGATGAGTTGAGCAGCGCCCCGCTCCACTTTGTTAAGAGACCTAGGGTCACAGAAGGTCTGATCAAACAGGTACCGTTAGACTAATTCTCTTTGCTAAGTCCTCTTTGCTAAGTCCTCTGGAGAGGACTTTGATTCTTCTCTGTTGTGCAAAAGGATGACTCATCTTCTCATAAAGCCAGAGAACTAAAAGCCCTGAGCATCAGCTGGGACACTAGTATGAGAGGATCTGACCCAGATTGAGAAATAAGCAACTTTGGTTCAACCTCAGATTCCCTTCCAGAGCAGAGGCAGGACCAGTAGAAGGGTGGGGGTCAGGGAGGTAGTGTAGGAGTATGGGAGTGATGGTGGTGTAAGAGGGAGGTAGGTAGCAGGAAGTCCACAGACTTGGCACCTTTGCATAGGATGGGAAAATCTGGATGGACTTGCCCTGAAAAGTACTAAGAAACCAAATTCTCCAGCAGCATCACCTAGCGAAGACATAAAGAAGAGAATTTTGCTTAATGGCAAAAGAACCTTAGTTGTCCAGACGGCAGGAGAAATCACAAAACCACATGAGATGATCCAAAGGCTGAGTCTTGTTCATATTTTCTATCTGGTAGGGAATTGTTTCTTAGACTGGAGGTTCTGGGTGCACAATTTCTCTTCTCTTCTCTTCACCCTGGAAGACGCTTGCTAGAAAACAAAGAGATCCTGCATGTTTGTATTCACAACAAGTTGCCCCAGCCTTGACAGTATCAAAAAGTGAAAAGAATGAAAAAAATCACTCTCAAAAGATCTGGATGCAGTTCACAAAGAAAGATCAGATACAGCTGAGGCTACTGATAATAAAGTTAATCAAGAACCCAAAATGATTATTGGAGGTATTGATGCTCCCTCTGCCATTGTTTCCCCATACAGGTCTTAGGGTAAGGGCTAGCTAATGACTCACAGTAAATCTAGATGACATTAATTCATTTATTTTTTGAAAGGCAGAGAAGTTCTTTAAGAAATGGATATATTAAAACTGAGTCTGACAGAACTGTGGAAAATAAACACTGTTGGGATCCATTAGAGTAAAATGGGATGAATTAAGCCAACTTTCCAGTGCCCCTTACTTCTTTCATGCAACCAGGGGTAATTTTCTTTTTTTTTTAAAACAATTAATCTCCTGAGTAACAAGAGACTGTTCAGGACTGACAGAGAAGCCTGACTGACGGAGAAGCCTGACATACAATAGTTCAGGGAACTGGGGACCATGCTCTATGGTGGTGTCATTTTCCTTCTGCTTCCCTTTCCAATTTAGGAAGATATTCTACTATTGTCAGCAGGTTAGTGTGAAATCTTTTGAAACTGATTTCCCCCCACGCATAAACTAGTAACTAAAACTGGAGGGCAAATTAATTCAGAGGAATCTAATATAGAGGCTTAAGCCTTGGGGGAATAAATTCTAATTTTTATTAAACAGTTGGAAGATCAATAGATGTATTTTCTTTCTACGCTTAGCATATTTTGTCTCGATAATCTTTCATCATGGAAATTCATGTCAACCTCTTATTCGTACCCTGTAACACCTCTACAATTCAAAGTGATCTAAAAAAACACTGTCAACCAAAGTGCAGATGGTCTGAGAAATGAGGAATGCTTTTTCTCCACTTGGGAAGATTGTCCTACTCAGCTAGCGGAACGCTTTGGGAGAATGAAAGAGACCGCAAAATCAGTGGATTCAAACTCAGTGCTCAATAGAGGGGCAGCCCACCAAGCTTAATTACTGAGGTTACCATGAAAGTCCCTGCCTCTCCATGCCTTCCTGCCAATCAACCTGCAGCACTTTTTGATGATCCAGTGGCAGCATTTCCTATGAAGTGCTGTCTTCAGAATTGCTTTCCCTGGAAGAGTCACATCCCTGGAATATTTTTTTCATTTTGTTTCAACAACTCACAGATTTTGGAGTAGAATTCAGAGCTAAATTAATGGGAAGGCAAGCTGGGTATTCACCTAGGACGCAGATCTAAAAGAGGAACTGAAACATCACTGGAATAAATTGGCAAAATGTAAATTGGTTTCTCTCCTCGCTGGTGTCAACCTGTCTGTGTTGAGCACTTCTGTGAATTGCACATGGGCTTGCCGTCAGCTGAGCTCAAAAATCAATAATGCATGTTGTTTTGCTCACCAGGAATGAGTGATTTAGTTTAATCATCTAAATGTTAAATCCCTTAATTTGCTTCCCAAGATATTGTTCATCTAGAAAATTACAAAAGAAAATTGAGAAAACTACAGAAAATGTGGGAAATGTTTTTTTCAGTCTACCCTTCTGTAGATAGTGAAGTTACTAAGTGACTGTTTTTGTTAATAGAAAAATCAGTTTCTTCCAGCTTTCACAAAAAAGGATGTACAAATATTTAAAGAAAATATGGTATAAGAGGTGCCAATTTTCTAGTCTTCCCAGAACAACCACATGTCTCAAGTCAACCCTGAGTGACACAAGATCCATTTGATCAGCTTTCCAGCATCATTGCTGTGGGAGGCAATCCATAAATGGAAGGTATTTAAAAGTAGTGTTGACTTTCAAAGGCCCATTTACTAGACGTATTCTTATTAAACAAACTCCTTTAACTTTAGAGAACCTGGCTTTTGACTGTTTTGTCCAAACTCTCTACTACTAACATCTCCAAGCTTATAGGATCATTTCCTCACTTTTACTCTATGACTTTTTTTGTTGTTTGGCTAACCTCCAATTCATCATCAATGATGAATTCTCTCTGTCATTTATAATTCATTAAGAAACTTCACAAAAATTCTACATCAAGTTAATTTGGTTTCACTCAGTCATTTGAAGACTAACCATGTTTTTTTAAGGACTTACACTGGTAGGCACCGGGCTAATGGCTACATACATTTACATAATATTCATTTTATCCTCACATTAACCTTCTAAAATAGGTATTATATCCATTTAAGACAACAAAACTGAAGCTAAAACACATTGTATTTTTTTACCTAATATTTCACAGGCAGTAAATAGCAAAACTAGAATTTGACCCCTGGTATGTCAACTTATCTGACATCAAAATCCATGCTCTAAAACCCTGAACTAATTGTCATTCAAATCTATCATTTATTGACCAACTGATATGTGCCATGTTTTGCACTGTTCACTTTGCATTCATTCTAGTTAAGACTCGCCAAATTTATAGAGGTAAATCACTTTCTAAGTGGTCTCGTGGCCTGTGAGTGGCAAGGTTAGAGGTCAACGTTAAACTTGTCTCTCCAGGTATACAACTGACCACAATATGACTTTATCTCCAGGAAGAGTGTGGGGGTTTGCTTGGAATGACTGGAAAACTGACTGTGCCCTCAGTGCCTAGCATCTCCACTGACTCTGCATAAATAAAGTGTTTTAATACCAATGAATTTTCAATCTTTTGGAGCTAGTGTTTTTTTTGGTGTAGCTGTGAAAACCATTTTCAATATCTTAGTTACTCTATACTTAATTTCTCCTAGGAACTCCTGGATACCATTTGGCCCAAATTTCTCAAATATGAAAATCAGCTTTATCTATTACTTTCCTGAGGCTTTAATATGGGCTAGGCCTGCCCTCTACTTTTTCATCCCTAATGGTCTCTTTATTAGGTAACTTAACAGTTTATAAACACTTATCCTAAGTCATTTTCCGTTTAGCTTTTCATTTTATTTTGGCAAAAGCAGAGAGATAGAAATGTATATTAACCTAAATACTTAGCTTGTTAACACTGCAGCATTTAACAAACCACTCCTCTGTCATATCAGTTGAGGTGGCTGCTGTGATTGGCCACTAACTAGGGCTATTGAGGTAGGTAGCTTAAGACATGACTCCCAATGACCTTTACCTCTTGGTATTCATGCCTCATATAGTACCCTCCCTTTGAGTGTGATCTGGATCTAGCGACTTGCTCATAATGAGTATAATGTAGCAAAGGTGATGGGTGCCATTTCCATGATTAGGTTACAAAAAGTTACTGACTTTAATCTTGCTAAAACTCTCTTTCTAGCTGATACTCTTTTGCCCTCTCACTTTCTCACTCTGATGAAGCAAGCTGCTATGTTGTAAGATGCTCAACAAAGATGAACATATGGCAAGAAACCAAGGGAAATCTCTAGCTAACAGCTTGTGAGGGACTAAGGTTTAGACCAATAACTCACAAGGAAAAGGATCTTGTCAACAACTATGAGAGTGAGCTAGGAGCCTAGCCTTCCCAATCAAGTCTTGAGATGACTACAGCCTTGTTAGAGAACCCAGCTAATCATGCCCAAATTCTGACCCAGAGACGCTGTGAGATAATAGATGTCTATTGTTTCTGTCTGCCAAGGCTTAGGGCAATTTGTTACACAGCAAGAGATAACAAATACAGCTCATTACTTCTAGCCTTCCTCAAGAGTTATGCTGAGACATGCTATGCTCAGGTTGGGCTGCCCAGGGACACCTGTTCTTTACACCCCCAGTGGACACCATCTCCTCCATATTTTGAAGTGCATATTTCTGAACATGAAGCTCCTTTGCTTTAATTGTTTGCTCCTTAGAAAGAAGGCAAAACTCCATTTTCTTCAGAAATATAATCTCCTTGTTATTCGGATGTCACTGTGCAGTTGTCTATCTGCCCTGTCCTCTTAGGGCTTAATTTAGGCCCTGAATAGGGGTTGAAAAATGGATTTTCTCCTTGACTTTCAGCTTCCACATTTTTATTATCAATTTTATTTAATTTTTATAATTACATACAACAAATAAAAAATACTTGTGAATCCGTAGTAATAATTGTATATTTAATAAGAACTATAGCAATAGACTTCATTCAATAAGCACTTAGGCTGTGTCAGACATTATGCTAAGATCTTTATATGAGTTATATTACATAAATGTTAAAAATCTATTATTATTATTTTTACCCACTAGTCTATGTTTTCCAATTTACAGATGAGAAAATGGAGTTTAGGGAGGTTACGTAACTTGCTTGCAGTCACACAGAAAGTAAGAAATGGAACTGGGACATCAACCTGAATCCAGACAATCTGTCTCCATAGGCTATACTTGCATACTAAAAGGATAAAGAAAAAAAAATAAGACAATTTTTTAGAGCATTTTTAGGTTTACAGCAAAATTAAGAGGGAGGTACAGAGATTTCCCATATACCACCTACCCCCACACATGCATAGCCTCCCCCATTATCAGCATCCTCCACCAGAGGGGTACATTTGTTATAATTGATTAAGCTACATTGACACATTGTAATCACCCCAAAGTCCATAGTTTATGTTAAATTTCACTCTTGGTGATGTATGTTTCATAGGTTTGGATAAACGTGTAATGACATGTATCCACCATTACAATATCACACAGAGTATTTTTACCACCCTAGAAATCTTCTATGCTCTGTCTATGCATCAATCTCCCATCCCTAACCCCTGAAAATAAAATTAAGTATAAAAAAAATAATTTAAGCCATTGCAAATCCTACTATCAGAAATATTGCCATTAATATATTCCCTTATTTGGCTTGTTTTCTAGTTTTTTATGTAAATATGTATTTTATGGGGTAAAAGTTCTGCTTTCTCTATTTAAAATTGTATTAAGAATATTTTCCTATGCTATGTTTTAGAAAACATGATTTATAATGGATACAAACTACTCTAGCCTATAACATATCTTAATTTTTAAATCATTACTTTATTGTTGGATATGTCTGTAAATTTTTCCCAATGAATAATATTGCAATGTTCTTGAATGTGAAGATTTATATTCTTAGAAGTGGAAATACTAGGTCAAATATACAGTTTTTTTTAAAGATTGGGCCTGAGCTAACATCTATTGCTAGTCTTCTTTTGCTTTTCTTTCTCCCCAAAGCCCCCTAGTACATAGCTGTATAATGTATTCATAGGTCCTTGTAGTTCTGCTATGTGGGATGCTGCCTCAGCATGGTTTGATGAGCGGTGCTAGGTCCATGCCTGGGATGCAAACCAGAGAACCCCAGGCCGCCAAAGTGGAGCACACGAGCTTAGCTGCTACGCCACCAAGCTGGCCCCTGGAATGTACATTTTTAAGGCTCTTGTTATGTATTAACAAAATGATTTTTAGAAAGGGAAACCCAAGTTACACTCCCTTAAACAATTTAAGTGCTTGCTTGCCTTGCCAAACCTATCCCAGTATTTTTATTTTTTCAAATTTTCCAATGATTAAAAAATTCATCCTAAAATTAGTTTAGTTTTTATTTCTTACTGAGTGTGAAAAATTATCCAAATGTTCATTCACTTATGCCTTAGCTTATTAATTTAGTGCTATGTTTATGGTGAGAGGAAGAAGAGAGAAAAGTGAGGAGGGCGTGTGACACAGAGGGAACAGGTTGAATGGAGGGATAGAGATACGAGAAGATAAGACTTGAAGGCAAATGAGAACTATTACAGAATTTTAAGTATGGAAATGACAGGACAAGAATTACATTTTCCAAAGATTATTCTGGAAACAAGGTATAGAGTAAACTCACAAAAATGAGAATAGAGTGAATGGGTAACAATCAAGACAGAGAAGTCAGTTAGAAGCTAGTTTAGTAATTGGCACAAGAAAATGAGAGTCCAAACAAGTGAGAAGTGAGGTGGTGGCCATGAAAATGGAGAGAAAGAGAAAGACTCAAGAGACACTTAGAAGATAGAGTCAACGGGCCTCAGAGGCTTCTTGGATGTGGGAGGAAAAGGAGAAATCTGAGGTGCCTGCCAGATTTCTTGCTGGTGAGACTTGGGTGGTAGCATTTCACTGGTTAACAATTAGAGGAGTGTTGGGACAAACATATTAGGACATCCAGGGACCAGTCAGTTGTCCAGATTTGTCACTTGAAGGAAAAGTGGGAGTTGAAGACAGAGGTTAGAAAGTTCTAGGTAGTACTCAATGTTGCTTCTCTAAGCCTCTGTTTTATCATGTACGGTGTGGAAAATAATGCTGAATTCATGGGATTGTTGACAAGAACAAATGAAACAATGTTTGGAAAGTGTTTAGCTTAGGGCCTGGAGCAGAGTAAACACTAGATAATGAGAGCTGCCTTATTATTATTAATAAGAAGGCAAGAATGACCATCGATATGTCATATTGAACAGATGTTAACAAAGATAGGTCCTAAAATGCATCAAGTTAATATTGCGTTGGAGAGAATCTAGGTGACCTTGCAAAGGGCAGTTTCTGTGAAGAAGTAATTGTGGTTGGGAGAAGTGAGGGCTGTTCTGAAGTGTGCCAAAAGCATATCTCAGTGAGAGCAAGAGATGGATGAGGATGAGTATCATACAAGAAATGAAAGACTAAATCATGGTGTTTGCTCCCTATAGCAGGCAGAATAATAGCCCCCCCAAAAATGTCCCTACCCTAATGCCGGGAACCTGTGCATATGTTACTTTATGTGGCAAAAGGGGATTTGGCAGATATGATTAAGTTAAGGACCTTAGAATGGGGAGATTATCTTGGAATATCTGGGTGAGTGCACTGTAGTCACAAGGGTCCAGATAAGAGGGAGGCAGGAGAGCTGGAGTCAGAGAGGGAGATGTGATGACAGACGCAGAGGTCAGAGTGATGCAGCCTCTAAAGGTTGGCAAAGGTAAGGAACAGATTCTCCCTTAGGGTCTCCAAAAAGGACATTGTTTTGCCAATACTTTGATTTTAGGTCCATAAAACCTATTTCAGACCTCTGACCTCCAGAACTGTTAGAAAAATGTGTTTAATTTTAAACCACTAAATTTGTGGTAATGAGTACGGCAGTCGTAGGAAACTATCACAGTCTTTTAAGAGTGTGGTGGGGAGTGAGATCCAGGGCGCATGTTAAAGGATCAGACTTGGCTCGGACAAGCACCTCCACAGCCCAGAGATGGCAAACACTTGCCCAGATAATCACCAAGTGGCTGATCAGCATAGCTGTGATCAGAGTCTAGAACCATGCCTGACACACAGTAGGTGCTCAATTAATATATACTGACTGAATCAACAATTCAGAGCATTTTAAGTTTTTTATTACACTTTGATCTCACTTCTTTCTTTCCAACCACCTCAGGTGCTCATGTAAAAGTTCCAAATTTTAAAGACTGTTTTTTCTCCTCTGGAAATTTGTTTCATCTCACACATTTTGCTGAGTGTAAAACAAACCTTGATGTGTAAACTAAAATTTGAAGTGTAAACCAGAGTTGATGAATTTCAGTTCACCTCTATGGAAGAACTAACTCAAACCAACTGTCTCTCCTTTCTGTCTCCCTTGAATGAAAAGTTGATCTGAACAATTTAATCTCCATTGAGACGAATGAGAAATTAGAAGCTTTCTATGCAGGTTTATGCAGCTCCGGGATTTGTCATTACACTTTTACAAATTTCTTTAGAGGGAGCTAACAATAAAGATTAAAAGCAATAACTCTGCAAAGTACATATTGTAGCTGGATTTGAAAGGACACAACAAGCTCCTGTTTAAAAAGGAAAGTCCCTGCGGCTGAGGTTCTGGTCTTCCGTGTATTCATTTCTTGCTCCCACTGACATTCTCTGAAAGCAGCAACCATGTCCTTTAATTCGACATTCAAAGAAGCCACTGCTAACCGTGCGGCCCACTGTGATAAAGTCAAAATGTGTGTGAGATCTCCTCCGGGAGTGGAAGAAGAGCCTAGAATTCTTGTCATTCTTCAGCTTCTACCTTTCCTTCCGTGAGACTTACAATTTGCATTTAGTCACGTGATTTGCTTCCTTTCTGCTACTGTTCTTTCTCATCAACCCAAAGAGAGCTGTTTGAGACTGCTTGGGTCTCTAAAGAATAGTGTTTTAAGATCATCTTTTATCCCTCAAGCATTTTATCCTATATTTTAGAAGACTATATTTACGGTTCACATCTCCCATCTTCTTCTTACCTCTCCTGACCGTCTCTTCCTAACTTTTTGTTTATGCTTGCCTCCAGTCAACGAGACCCAGAGTTTGACACTAACCTTGACTACAAATTTAAGCAAATATTTTGAGTATTGTGTAGGGAGTCTTCCGGGGAGGGTAGAGGAAAAGTTGACTTATTAAGCAAATAAAAAAGATTAAAAAATCATTTGAAATATTAAAAGCAGATGATCAGAAACTGCATCTTTTCAGGACTCCTTAAATTGTCCATTTTCTCCACCACTTAGGATTGCACTGTGGATTTCCATAGCAACTCTCCTCAATTGTTATTATGCCATTGCAGTAATTATCACATCCACAAAGGAAGACTGGTCATTTTCTCAGTAGGGAAAGAAAGTAACTAAGGTCTATGGAGGATCCAAGGAAAGTGAATCACTCATGCCCTTCCCACCTAACTACATCCTGAAGCATTCCCTACAAGTTTTGCAAGGACTGTTACTTACAAGTTTGTTAATTTTGAAAGCAGGATGAACTCTTTCAGGCCAATAAGGCACCCTGCAAAAATACATAATCTCCCATAAGGTAAATATGGCTTACAGCGTTGGCTTTTATTGGGTTATTTGCAAATGGACTGAAGCAATATATAAGCTCATATTAGAGGCCTTCTTATGGTAATTAGAAAGGGGCTTGAAGATGTAGACGCACGTATACACACACGCACATCATCCTCCAACCTTAAAAGACTCCTCAGTTATGATTATTCAGCTGAAGTATACAGATGAAAGCTCTATTCATAACAGCTTCAGAACTTCCTGGCATTTAACATGAATAATATTGTTAAATAAACCTTGCTTATTCTCTAGATGTTTGAAAATGATGGTCAGCATAGCAAAAAGAATCCATAAAACAAAACAGAGTAGAGCTTTCTGATGGCCTGTTTTTCAAATGCTTCAGCAGATAAGGTTGAAAGAAAGAAGCAGTAATTTGAATACTGTTTTCTTTGTTTTAATTATAAGGTTGTTAACAGAGAAATGCCTACTGGTTATCAGTAAGATTTGCTGCTCAGCTACCTCAATAGCACCCTCCTGTCTGTCCTAGGGTGGAAGATTCTGTATCACTCAACAAATTCAAATCTTTCTGAGTCTCTACTATGGGTCAGGCACTGTCCTAGCCCCGGTAGGGATAGCAGAGTACAAAACAACCACATTCCTGCAATCACGGAACTTACTTTCTAGTGGTGTGAAATAGTCAACCAGTGAATAAATATGTCCTAAGACAGCTGATGATAGGTGTTGTAAAGAAAAGTAAAGCAGGATAAAGAGGATAGATACTAATAGGAGTGAAGTTTATTTTATGTGGGGTGGTCAAAAGAAGGCCTCTCTGAGGAGGTGACATTTGACATTTGAGCCCAGTCTTAAAAGAAATGGTTTTTCAGCATTGCTTAATGCTCTCAGATCCCGGCACCACTCTCAGTAAATCTGAAGATGAAACAAACATCTGCCAGATGAAAGAAGAAGGTAAAGACAGGAAACTCAAGTGATAAATCCACACCGATCCAATTCAGGGACTAATTTATGTTTCCAAAGCATGTTCAGAAAAAAGCTAAAAAGAAATCCCCACACTGGGACCCTTTGATGAATCACCAGTAGCTAATTGTTGCCGAGCATCCCACAGGCATGACATATCATTCGCAATCTGGGTGGATTTCAGAAGAGAAATGTTATTGCATTTAAACAATACCATTAGCCAATCTGATTTCACTTACTGGTATGCACTTTGTTCCAGCTATCTAGTCTAAAGATGAATTGCCCGATGGCTCCATTGTCAAAATGACAGCGTGAAAAGAGAAGCATGTGGGTTGTAATAATAATGTGGTACATGTGTGGAAGGTCAGAGAAGCAACAGATTAACATTCCAGCGAAAGATCTCCCCTGGGACGTCTCTTGAAAGTATCTGAGGCCAAAGATCAGGACACTGATAATGTATCTGGCGTTGGTGGTGAAATTGTTGTATGTATTTAGCTCTGCTGAGGACAGAGCTGTGTTCTTTTCAATTAGTCGATGAAATCTCTCCTGAACAATGAAACAAGCCCACCACGGAAACCAGCATCCCGTGCAGCTGAATGAGTGGAAATGAGGTTGTGTGAAAATATGAGTTGCTTACATCAGATTAATGAAATAAATTCGAACACATTCCCTTGAGAAGGCAAGTAATAATTCCCCACCCTGGAGATTTAAGCCTACCATATATAGCATGACATTGCTGCAGTGAATTTTAAACCAAATTCTCAAGCTTGCAACCTTTCTGCAAGGTGAATCTGCAGATTATTGGATGGGGCCTTCCAGGGGTCCTTTCTGACTGCTGGCAGCGCGGAGCAGTGGGTGAGGAGGCGGAGGGGCCTGTGTTTGAAAGCAGATTCCGTAACTTATTGCTGTGTAAAAATAAACTCCATTTTCCTTATTTTTAGAATGGGGAAAATACGCAAAGCCCAAACATTTGTAGGGCAGATTTAAAAAGACAATGTTTCTGGAGCGTTTAGTAAACTCGCAAGGAATGGAAGCTACTGCTAAGTTTTCCAGTTTCTCTGTTGCTTCCTTGACATTCCTGCAGCCTCACCTTCCCTGCCCTGGTGGATAAATCCTTAGTGACTGGATACCGTTAAGAGGGAATGGCAAGTTTTGTTTATATTTCTAAATATAAGCACCCCTTAACTTCAGGAAAGAAGATTATCTACTTTGTCTAAAACTTTGTTTATGCATTAACCGTCAAAAATGAAGATACGGGAAAATAGGAAGATATTTATTGGGAAACTTCAGGAAATAAGTAAAATACAAATGATTTGCAAAGTACAAAGGAAATATCACAATAACAATTTGGGAGGCAGTGTGTATAATGGTTAGAGTGTGGTCGCTGGATCCAGTGCATAGTTTTAAATTTCACTCCCCTACTGCCAGCTGGGTAACCTCCAGCAAGTTACTTAACCTCTCTGGGCCTTGCCATCTTATCTTTGAAATGGGCAAATAATATTACCTACATCACAGGGTTGATGGAAGATTAACTAAATTTGTAGAAAGCTTAAAACAATTCATGTTACTATTCGCAATTCTTAACGACTTAAATTGTCATAAATGTAATTCAAACCGTGAAAGTGTTTTAAGTAAACATAATAAGGTTTTTCAGGTTGAAACTTTAATTGTGATTTCTAATTTTATTAATGTGAGTGATTGTTTGTGCTCTTACCTTTTTGCCATAAGGTTTTATTTCTTTAGATAGCAATACGGTAGGATTACATTGAGTTGGTTTGTCTTTAAACCGTTTTGAGGAAGCAGGTTGTTCTCTTCACAATGAGATCCCTGGGGCCTATCAGAGCAGCCCCCTGAAGCAGACAGACTCTGCCTCCCACTGTGGGAGCCACAGTTCACAGCTCCATTCTCAAGTCCCGCCTTCAACACGAACCTGGAGGACCTGGGGAAGCAGCCCTGTCAAAACAGGTTATGACTTGAGGACTCCAAAGAAAAGTTCCATAGAGATATAACATCTCAGTGTAGGATGCACAAATCCCCTTTAAAAAAAGAATCTAGCCTTTTTTATGAGTTGGATAGCCAGTGTTTGGGTAAGATATTCGAAACCAATGAAGTATAAAACCTTGGGCAGAGCTCCTAATCTTTTTAAGGTTCCCGGACAATGGTGTCGACTCCTCTTCTGCTCTTGACAATTATCACTTGATAGTCTTTGAATCAACAATAAAATGGAAATGGAAGAGACAGTCTGACCTGGACCTTAAGAGGATGCTGTAGAGGGCTTACAACGATTACCTGAGGAAGATGCAGGCTGATGGGCACTAAAGCAAGGGACTAATAGATTCAACAGCTGCTTGATGAATTTCTCTGAAAAGAGAGGCTTGAAGGACACTGGCAGCAAGAAATGGGAGAAAACATAAATGGCTTGTGAGAAAGAGCCAAATGGCCTTTTCCTGTCTCCTAAGAGACTGAATCTCCTGTGCTGTAGAATGTGCTGTTTCTTATAAAAGCTTCTGGAAATGCACTTTCTTACCAAAATTCAAAGCAGGGCCACAAATCATTTATAGGAGACAAAAAACAATAAGTAGTGTCAGCAGAGAGGAATATATTTTACTTTGCTCTGCCATGAGGAATTATGGCAGGTTGTGATGAGTGGAATATAAAGTAACATAAGTTGCCTGTTGACAACAGAGTTTGAAATTATAAAATGTAAAACCAATATATTTCCTGCACACTAGGAAACAGCTGGGATATTTTTATGGCTTCTAGCAGGATACCATGCCATCTCTCAAAACCCTATAATTCTGTAAGCACGTTAAGTGCATCCTGTTATTTATTTTGTTTGTTTATTTGGCTTTAAGGATTTTACAGGCAACCTCGCATAGACTCAAATGTGCAGAGAGTGATCAACACTGAATTGTGCTGTCTTCAACAATGTCCAGTCCTGGCTTTACTGTAGGGTGGCTTGGACATTATGTTCAATGTACCAGTATACCTGGGCAGAATGCCATCTTTTTCCTGTAGGAAGGGGAAAAAAATGACTCAATCAAAAATGCTACAAGAATGTTCCCCTCCATGATCCATCCAGAATCTAAGCATAAAAATTAAGTCTTTTCTGAGGTTGACCGTAGAGGAGTTCAAATAAGATCTCTTTAAATGACAGATGGTGATAAGCAAGTCAACACTTCTTATGTGCTAGACATTAGAAGTGTTGTAACTGTTGACCCACATTAATGCAGTGTGCTGACGAAAGGCAGGAAACAAAACTATGCAGTCTCCTATGCTAAACGATGATTAATTTTATCGTCTTCATTTTGGTTGCTTAATATAAACCCAGGCAAGTCAATCAGTCAGTATGAAATACTTTGCTTATATGTTTTGGCTGTTACATTTGTTGGAGTTTTTTGTTTTAATCAAATATCACATTTTCAATTATTATTTATAGGCTGAACTCCTGTGATGTAGAATTGACTGGAAATTTGCTGGGGCTTTGGCAGTGCAGGTGGTTGGTGATTTGGAGTGCATATACAGCTGCAGATGAGCGGAGGATGCGGAGGGGTCTGGGCTGAGTACCAGATAATGCTCTGTTTAGGGATGGAGAGAGCCACCTTATCCTGAAACAGATTCCTGCCGCATGAAAGGAGCAGAGAATCTAGACAAATATACTCTCCAGCCTTTAGACAGAGGCCTTTTCTTTCCTTTGCAGGCTCAGGAATTTTGTGAGGGTAAGCATCGCCCTTCACACAGCAGTTTGTCAGCTGTCAGCAGCTCCTGACATGACAAAATCCCACAGCACGGGTACCAGGATGCGTAATACAGAAGTGCCCAGTTGTTTGAGTTGAAAAGAAAGGAAACATCAGATGTTGCTTTTCAAACAAAGACCCAGTTTCATGCTTAACACCACAAAGATAACTTGGTTTTCTGTTCTTAGGATTAAAAAAAAAAAAAAAACCTTTGTTCCTTTGAAGTAACAGCAAGCTATGTGAAGTGAATTTTAACCAGGTTCTGCCAATATCCATCAGCACACAGCATTTCATATTGCAGATAATAAGAGTCTGGAGAAAATGACAGGCAGGAGGAAGGGAAATCTGGAGGCCAGTGCCCGAGTTCGCAGTCTCAGGTCAGTCAAGGGTTTGGAGGCCTTTTGGGATGAGAGGTTGATTGGAGCCAAGCAGGGAGAGAACCCATTTTTTAAAGGTGTGGATTTCTTTAAAATAAAAAATACATTAACCAAGAATTTGGGAGGGTTGATTTTCCTTTTTAAGATGCTCACCCATAAGGCAAATAAAGGCTGTTGATGCAGAAAAGATTTAAATGTAAATGAATGGAGTATGTAGCTAATTATTCATGGCGACAATTAAATATTGTTTATTAATAAAGTTTATGAAGACCTTCTTCTGTAGGTAAGACAAAGGAATTGTGATTCCTTTTCACTTAGATAAAGAAAGAAGCCAAGATTCTATCAATAAAAAATATCTTCCGAAAGACGGGATGTTACAAGATTTAGTGTGCGTGATGTCTGCAGACGGAAGGATAGACAGGGTTTGAAAATTAACCATGAGGGCTTGGTGAAAGGTTTAGGTTTAGATATTCTTCTTAAAATAATGTTTTTAGATTGCTTTATGACACTAGAGAATTTTAAAAGAATGTAAAATGAAAATGCCTTAACCACAGCTGGTAGAAATAAAAAACTGAAAGCATGAGATCCAGTTATTAATACTGGTGACTGTTTCTTGGATACTGAAAAGAGAAGTCAAACAGTCAGAAACAAGTTCAACTAACATCTCTAATATGAGGCTTTTTCTGGGTAAATTCTCCACTAAGGGAAACAAGAGCTCGAAGTCTTATTGCACTGAGATTTATAGCCAACACATCTACTGTGTCTGTATTTCCTTATGGTTTATCTGTTTTTATTTCGTATCATTTTTTTTCCCCTTACAGTTTTTTTTTTTTTTAGAATTAGCTTACAGAGATAAAAATAAATAAATAAATAAATTTAGTTAAAGGTAAAAAGGGTGATGAGGTGACAAGGGCACTAGAGTGACTCAGATGATGGAAGGACAAACCTAACCGCTAACTCACCACGAGGCTTGAGCCTGGGGATTAACTTCCCAGGGCCTCTCCTCTTCATCTACAGAAGGAGGGTTTACATTGGGCTTCTCCGAGACCATTTCTAGGTCTGACATTCTATAATTTAAATGTTCTCCTCCTTATCCCAAGGGCAAAATCCTCAATGGTGTATGCATAATGTAGGCTGGGCTTTTAATACACACACAAAGAGTGATAATAATTTTAATTGCATTTTGTTATATTTCCTATTAATCTTGGAACTGAACTGCTATGTGTTAAGGCAACTGTGGAGGATACAGAGCTTAGAAAATAGTTATTGTGCAAGAAAACATTCAACTTATTCTAAAACTTTGCATTAATTTCACACTAGGTAAAACGATACTAAACTGAGATTTAGCATTTCTGGGTCTAATTTTGCTCCCTCAGACTCTGGGCAAAGCTTCCATTTTCCGTTACTTTAAAGCGAAGGAAGGATTCGGGTTAAACGATTTCTTAGATGACCTCATAATTCCCTTTTCATGTTGTCCTGAGAGAGAGTGTGGTGTAATGGAAAAGTCTGGTCTTTGCAGTCAGTGAGACCTGGACTTGCTTCACAGCTCTACAACGCACTGCTGTGTGACGTTAGATAGATTGGCTCTCTGAACTTCTCTTAGCTTTGGGGATTATTTCAAGCATAAAGATGCACATAAAGTGTGAGGGGGATATATATAACTGGAACTTCGACTCTGGGCTTGTGGACCCACAGTAGCGTTCATGGTATATATGCAAGAACCTGCCTGGAAGGAATAATCTTAATGTTCATCATACAGGAAAAAGCCCTCCGATTTGTATGTTAACATCCGAGTTTAAGCTGAAACCCCTATCTGATCCTTCCAGGAATTCATAGTCCTTGGAGACTCCCCCTGCAGTCTTGTTCACAGCAAAGAGCAAAGCCTGAAATTCTGTAACTCGTACAGAGTAAACCCAAAGGACACAGCTGCACCTTAGCAGGGAATCCATATAAGCCAAGAGGGACTTCTGATTAAACCAAGAAAATGAAATGCCTCCCATGAACAGGCTCCTAAGCTGCCCCACTGGAGGTTAAGTCAGATCGGCACCCAACCACCCATCAGTCTGTAACGTCCATTTCATCCAAATTATGCAACAGATATACCCTGGAGCCTGTCTCTCCCACATCAATTCTGTACTGTTAACTGGAAAAAAGAAAATGAGTTTCTAGAGAAAAAAAATAATATGGCAAATAATTACATTTCTTAATAGCTAAGCATATTCACATGCTCACACTGCATTTGTAGTATATTTCTAGGGAGGAAATATAAACAAAATACCAATTTACACTTTGCAGAAAAAAAGACTATATGAAACTGTTTGATTTTAATTTTATATTTTCAGAAAATGTGCTGACCTATGCATAAATAATTTAGAAATTTAGACATGGGAGACAATGTTGAGATCATTTAGTCTAACATCATCAGTTTAGAGGAGAAAACTGATTTAAAAATAGTTGCCTTTAGGATCTGGCCCTATGGCCTAGTGGTTGAGTTTGGCACACTCCACTTCAGGAGCCTGACTTTGGTTCCTGGGTGTGGACCTACACCACTTGTCAGTGGCCCACATACAAAATAGAGGAAGACCGGCTCAGATGTTAGCTCAGGGCAAATCTTCTTCAGGAAAAAAAAGTTGCCTTCACTTCACATCTGTGACATTTCCCATCCCTTGATTTACCTCAGACTTAATACTTTCATGTGTTGCTTAACAATGGCGATACATTCTGAGAAACACATCATTAGGTGATTTCATTGTTGTGCGAACATCAGAGTATACTTACACAAACCTAGATGGTACAGCCCACCACATGCCTAGGCTATATGGTACTAATCTTATGGGACTATATGTTGTTCGTCCTTGACTGAAATGTCATTATGCAGCCGATGACTATATAATTTGGTCACTGGAGTAAATATTCCACAAGTAGTTGAGTGATTTGTGCATTCGCGTCAGTATTCTAATGCCATTTCCAGGTTGCTCCATGTCGATCACACATGTGGCTAAGAGCCTTAAAGAAATATCAAATAGTGAAATTCAAAGAGTTCTATATGTAAATTATGCTTTTACAGACAGACAATGATTGACTACCAAGTGCTTAATTCTCTACCATTTTGAAAGAGTAACTCTGTATCTCAGCTAATGGAACTTATACCTAAAGTTAAGTTCTTCAGTACTTATTTTCTCCAGGGTCTCCAGGTCACTTCTTAGTATAGCAACTAGTCTTTTGAAAGAATATTTTGCTTTGTTAGACAAAATTGCTTCCTGTAGCAAGTAGAACAACTAGTACATTTATTTACCAAAGCCAGAAAATAACGATATTATGTAAATCATACAACAGATTTCCTAGCACCAAGGCCAACTTGGTAGTCAAATGGAATAGGATACTGATACTACTGTAATCAAATGGAATAGGATAAAACAGGGAACTATGGATGAATCCTATGTAAATCATGCATTTAGCAATCTTAGGACTATTTCCACTTAGTTATAGGACCATCCATAACCATCTTAGCTTCTAGAATTTCTGAAAAACAAACATGCTACTCAGCACATAGCATGTACACGGAGGCACTGGGAAAATAAGATCCACTCTCTCCTAGATTATTCTGCCCTAAACAGAGGAAATTCTCATGTTCTGTGGGGCCGTCTGAATGCTAATAGAATAAAGTCTGGATTAAATTGTCTATATTTCTGCACAATATGATCTTCTACTCTTACATTTTCAGACCTTTAGTAGGAAGTCATCCAGGTTGATAAAATGGTAAAATTAATTTTCTTGAGTATATTTATTAATATATGAAATGATTTATTATTACTAAAATTTATTGAGCTTTATTTGTTCATAAATACTTTATCATCATCTCTGGATTTTCTCAAAATTAAACATATTGTATAAAAAAGGTGAAAACTTGCTTTGCCTAAATACTTACAACTAAAACTCTTAAAAGAGTGTTGGGGCACAAGATTATACAAGATTTTCTTAAAATGTATAGCAAGTCCTAACCAGATCTGCAACTAGACATTACAGATTCAGAGCTAGGATTATTTTTCAAAATTTAACTAGCTTGAAAATATGTCCATTTGTTAAGATTCTTTATTTACTCAAGTAGAAACTTGTATCAGTGTATTTATAATGTTATTTCCAGCTATTTATAATGTTTGCATACGAGAGACATTCTCAGGTGATCTAAAAATGTGGTAAGCATAAACCTTGCTCGGACCATTAGAGTTTCACTTTTTGCCTGTTATCTGAGAATAATTATTAATAGTGTCTACTTTTACTTTCAAAGGTATCCCAGTTGAGGCAATAAATGATGTGGTCAGTTAACCAAAAAAATGGGATTCATTGTAAGTATACACGGGAAAGTAAAAAAGCATAAGCGACACTATCAGCCATCAAATGGCCAGGCAAGATGGAAAGGTGGAACTTTGTTCAGAATGCCAGAGCACTCTAGAGACCCAATGGTAACTCTCTATCTTCAGGGAGCAAACTGTTAGCAGAGGCAGAAGTAACAGCAAGGAAATTGTTAGCAAAGACTATAAAAATGGCAAGAAAACTGCTAGCAAAGGCTGAAAAACATTGAGGAAATTTTTATTGAAAGTTGGAAAAATGGCACCTCATGTTATGTAGAGGTGAAACAGCTAGAAAACTGTTGCCTGTAGCAAAATGGAAGACAGAAAATCTACTCAACATACTTTTGGATCTTGGTAAGATGATTTTCTGGTAGGATGTTCAAAGTGTCAGGTGGCTTCTTTTAATTTAAAAGATGTCAAAGTTATCAGTTAAAGGCAGTCTCGAGTAGACCCTCTCAGCTTCCAAAATAAAAAAAATTAATCTCATTAATTTTTAATTATTTGTCGCTTTATTTGTTAAAATTTCATCTCTACTTGGGTCTTTTTTTGACATTATAATGTGATTTCCATGGGACTGGATATATTTTATAGTGTTTCTCAAACATATTTGACCATCGTCCCCTTTTTACTACAGAACCCTTCTCCAGAACCAGTGCTTTGGGGAACCCAGTTTGGAAAATGCTACTCTACATAAAAAAAATTCTTTTTTGACCTTTCCCAATCTGGGAAAACTATTCATTAGATGTTGTATTAGCTGCATTTGGTTTAATATCCAATATACATAAATTCAAAGAAATACCATTGTGGGGTTTTTTTGGTGAGTAAGATTTGCTCTGAGTTAACATCTGTTGCCAATCTTCCTCTGTTTTTGCTTGAGGAAGATTAGCCCTGAGCTAACATCTGTACCAGTCTTCCTTTATTTTGTATGTGGGTCGCCACCACAGGATGGCTTGACGAGTGGGGTAGGTCCACGCCTGGGATCCGAACCCGCAAACCTGGGCTGCCAAAGTGGAACATGCTGGACTTAACTACTGTGCCACAGTGCTGGCCCAAAGAAATACTGTTGTTGATTATTGAGAGGACACATTAAAGCACATGGTGAAAATATAAAATGTAAAATGTTCTATCTAGTCAATGGCAAGGAAAATGCTGGATTTGGTTATGTTCCACAATGATTTGATCTTATCTTTTTGTGTTCTTGTTTAAACAGATAGCTACCTTAATTCTCTGTAAAGACCACTTCTGTGCTTTATGTTCACATTCTTATTTCAGGAATTTCAGTTTGTCTGTATCACTCATGATCATACGTGCTAAGTTAAGACTGTGGGCTAGGCAAAAATTGTGCAATGAAAAAAGTTGTGATAGGTAATATGCAGGACAATTTTGTCACAAAGTTTTTTTTAAAATAAGTATATCACACATTCGTGTTGTTTCTTGAATAAATGAGGGAAATAAAGAAAAAGCTAAGCATTCTTGATATATATGATTATATTAACCAGCTAACATGTGTTTCACTTTTAAATTATTTCAAGTAAATATTTAGGGTTATGCTATTGATTTTTTCCTTCCTTCAATAGGATCATTTCTTTAAATTCAAGACTCTATGCTTTAACTAGATTGGGGAAAGTCAATTCTTCCTTGAAAACACTGAATGTTTACTGTCAATGAAGGACTGTACTTAATAAATGCCCAGCTGTATTTGTTGATCTTGTTTCCTTCATTTTTTAATTTGTTAGAAGATAAAAGATATAATCACGTTTTAAGAGTAAACATTTAATATGTGAATAACTTAGCTCTTCAGGAATGGACCTTTTACTAGTCATTTAATATCCTTACAAAATGTACTATGTTGATACATTATAGTCAATGTCCAGATCTATAGATGAAAGCACATCATGGATATTAAACATAGTTACTTTACCTTAATTTAAATGTTAGATGTGGCATGTGATTTCTAAAGAAGATAGAAGTTCCTAATGAGATTAGTTTGATTTATACTAGTGAAGATGCCTTTATTACTTGGAACAAATGATTAATCTTTCTTTACCAAAGTTGCTGTTGTGCTTTCTCAACTAGGCATTTTAATTTTCACGTTGACAACCAGTCAGGAGGAATCTATTATAAATGATCAAAGCATCTGCTTGATAGGCTAGTTTCTTAAAATGACAAGTAGGACAGTTTTGTGATAAAGAAAAGTTGATGTCTGCTTTAATCTCCATATTTTGATGCACTGCACACCACGTTGCCTTAGTTGAAATGCATTTTGTTCTCAAAGCTTTCACTAAGTGTTTCCTCTTTAAACACTTTGTCAGGTAGAGAGATGCTCTGGAAGGAATTTTTTACTAATGGTGTAATAACTGTTTTACTACCTAACATGTACAGAAAATTGGTTTGTCTTTCTAATATTTGATCCCAAACTTTAGTTCATAAGTTGAAAGAGAAGTGAAAACAGGGAAAAGGAACGATTTTAATATTCAGGGGTTAGTTATAACAAATGAAGTTAATAATAATAAAAAAACCTATTTAACAATAGTATTCACAGTTGTCCAGGAATGGAAAGGCCTGGCCTGGAGGCATCACAGCATAAAACACCAGACGATTTTAGGTGACCAGGCAAACCATCCACCTTAGAAGTGTGAAACAGGTAGGACTTTTCCTCTGCTACTTTAGGCACATAAAATGTCACATTTCTTCATATTTCTAAACTAAATCACTACCACTGGGAAGAGAGATGCTCAGAGAGTAGAGCTAGCTCAGACATCATTCTTCTTAGATCCCCTCCCCAAATCAAAGTGAAGCTGGCATTTTCCCAGGTTTCTTTGTTGGGATAACAACAACAACAGCTACATTTAATTGACAACTTGCTATGAGCCTAGGATGTATAAAGCTCAGTGCTTTACACACATTATTTCCTTTCATCCCTAAAAGAACCGTATGAAGTAGGTCTGTTATTTTTCCCTTTGTTACTGAGGTTTTGGCTGCAAGTAAAAAAACCTGCAATTCAAACTCACTATGTAAAAGCCAGAAATCTAGAGACAGAGCAGGCTTCTGGTTTTTCAGTTACTCAAGAGCATCATCAAGGAGATTTCAGTCTCTCCTCCTCCCTCAACACATTGGCTTCATCCTAAGGCTCATCACCCTCGTGATATGAGACATCCTTCACCAGAAATGGAGCAAAATTCTTTGTCAACATTCAACATAACTAGCCGCTCTTATGTATCTTTTGACCCCAAGTAGTAGCTCAGGCAAGAAGGCTGGCAAGGAGCCTGGATAGCAACAGATATCTTAGATGGATCATCAAAAGTGGAATGATGTTGGGAGGGAGCCACAAAGACCACTGATGTCCCATTTTTCACATGAGGAAACTGAAGAGTTAGGAAGTTAAGTGATTTGCCCAAGATCACATAGTTGTAAGAGGCAGATGTAGGTCTGCCTAGTAACAAGGTGCATGCCCTTAACCTTTGTTCTATAGCACGTGGACACATTCCAGGGCTGGGAGATGGGTTCTCAGAACTCAACTTTAGATGCTTACTTATAAGACAAATAAGAGAGATCTACCAAAAATCACCTCGTTTTTTCAAATATGAGAAACAAAATGGAGAAGATAACTTATGTAAGGGGACATTATGAGACTGTATTTGTGGGACTTGGGACCTTTTTGAGTTTTGTATTTACTTATTACAATGAAAAGTAAGGGAGAACTGGAAGGAATATCGAAAATTATGACCAAAGGAAAGTCCAATACAGTCATGCAGCACAGAACAACATTTCAGTCAATGATGGACCACACGTATGACGGTGGTCCCAAAAGATCAGTACCATAAAGCCTAACTGTGCAGCAGGCTGTACTATCTAGGTTTGTGTAAGCACACTCTATGATGTTCTCACAACAACAAAATTGCCTAACGTCGCATTTCTCAGAATGTATCCCTGTCGTTAAGTGATGCATGACCGTAGTTGGTTACCCAGCTTTACTTGAAGCAAAGAAAATTGCTTGTTAAAGACTCACTTGTTTCTTTTCTGTGACTGTGCTTGGACTACTACTCAACTCACTCTTGTCATGTGAATTGCACTTCAAGTGTTAAAAATAAATGAACAAAATACTTATTTTAGCAAAACGTTTTCATTCCCTACTTCCAAAAAATTCAATGTGAACAAATAAAATTCATCATTTAAATACAAACCATTTTTAACAGGTCATATAAATGATTGATTCTATTAACTACTGAATCAATAAAGTAGAATCTCTTTCAGTGCCCTGGGAATTACATGATGAATCTTTCCTTTTCATCAATAACTCTGAAGAGCCCTGTGTTAATAAATACTTCATATTTCTCATCACAGATTATTTGTCAGTGAGTAGTACGACTAGAGCAACCTCCCAGATCCCGGATTTGATTCACTGTCTATTTGAACTTAGAGATAAAGATTCTAAGGAATTCTTCCCCTAAATGATGAGAATGGGACCTATTAGCAGAAATATAATTATTCTGAATAAATAAAAATCAAAATCTTTCATTTTTTCCTTACGTCCTTTCATTTTTTCTCTATCTTACTCATAACAACACTCTGTTCTTAATGATTTTCATTTTTTCCTAATTTTCTTCTTCAAAACCATAAGGGAATTGCAAACTTATTTTTCTTCTGTTTCCCTATTGTATTTATCCATTCATTTTCCTTGTATGTTGTGGACAGATTATCAAAGTTCACAAATATTTTTTTCTATAGAAAAATAAATCACATAAACAAAATAATTCTAAATAATTTCTAGTGAAATTATTATTTTGTGATGTTTTATAACTCAATTCTCATATTATACAAAGTATATGTGTTTGAAGCTTCAGATAAAATGACAGGATTTTAATGTTGGGATGGTTTCGTTTTGTACATGGGCATGATCTGAACAGTTAAAATTCATGACAAAATTAATATCTTCCAGTGATCTTACTTGACTTATTTATCAATGATAATAAACTCTGAGGTTGATGAAGAAGAGGGAAGGCTGAAAAGTCTGCCTGAGCACACAGCTAAGCAATTTGTTTTCTAATGAACCTAAAGACAAAAACAAAAAGATTTTAGTTTTAATGACCAACATTTAGAGATGTCAATCTCTTTTTTTTTATTTTGGCCATTCTCGTGACTATAAATGGTATCTCACTGTGGTTTTAATTTACCTTTCCCTGATGACTGATGATGTTGAGCACCTTCTTCATGAGCTTTGTAACCATTCACATATTCTTTTGTGAAGTCACTAAGGTTTTTGCTTTTTTCCCCATATCATTTGTATTTTTATTATTGATTTGTAGTTTGTTAGATATTCTGGATTTTTTTATAATCAGATATTTTGATGCAATTATTTTTTCTCAGTCTGTGGCTTGCCCATTTATGTTTAATGGTATCTTTTCATGAGCAGATATTCTTAATTTTCATGAGATCCAATTTACCAATTTAATCTTTATGATTCATACTTCATAAAACAGCTTGGCCTATGCCAAGGTAATAAAGATATTCTCCTAATGTTTTCTTCAAAAGCTTTATGATTCTGAGTTTCTCATTTGCACCTATGACCATCTCAAATTAGTCATAATGTACAGAATGTGGAATGGATTGCAGTTCATTTCTAACCATCCCAGGAACATCTGTTAAAAAGACTTTGCTACCCCTTTTGGATTGACTTGGTACCTTGATCAAAACTCAATTTGCCATATATGTATGTGACTATTTCTGAAATTCCAGGTCTCTTCCATTGATCTATTGTCAAACATTGTGCCAAAGTACAGGATCTTGATCGTCATAGCTTTGTAGGTAATAAATGTTTCTCGAATTATTTTTTCAGTGTTGTTTTCGCTGTTCTAGATCCTATGCATTCCACATGAATCTTAGAATCAGCTTGTTTATTTCCCCCTAAAACTTCTACTGGAATTTTGATAGACATTGCTTTGAGTCTGTATATCAGTTTATAGAAAATGAATGATATTAGTTCTACCCATCCAAAAACATTTTATATCTTTCCATTTATTTGTGTTCTTTGATTTCATTCAACAATGTCTTGTAATATCAATGAAGAAGTCTCTTCCATATTTTGTGCAATTTGCTTCTACATATGTGATGTTTTTGATGTTATTATAAATGTAATTGTTATTTCAATTTTATTTCTGAATTGATCATTGCTGTTATATAGAAATGTAATTGATTATACTGATTTTTATCATGAAAACTTATGCCTTCTTGACAAATTGATCTTTTTACCAATAGATAATGTCCTTTTTTATCTCTGGTAATTCTCTTTGTCTTGATATTAATATAGCCATATATATATATATGCTTTATATATACACATTATCTATTTGTTTATTTATGTAATGTATATATATATTAAAATCTAAATATATTTAAAATATAAAATTTAAAAAATATAAATATGTTTTATTTATTTTTATATATATAATGTATATATATAAAATATATAATATATACTTTTATACCTTTTTACTTTTAAGCTACCTGTGTCTCCTGGAGACAGCTTATAGTTGGGTCTTCCTTTTTAATCTAGTCTACAAATCTCTGCTTTTAAAGTGAAGCATTTAGTCAATTTATTTAATATAATTTTTAATATAATTATTAATATTGTTTTGTTTAAATTATTCAAATTGGTATTTATTTTCTATTTATTCCATTTGTTCTTTGTCTCCCTGCACCAACTTTCCTGCTTTTTGTGGGGGGACAGAAATGGATATTTTTGAGAGTTTTATTTTATTTCATGTATTGATTCTTAAGATCTACACCTTATGTGTAATTTTAATAGTGGATCTGAATATAATACACATAAACAGTATAAAAATTGTGTAGTAGTTTCCATGTATCCATTCTACCATTTGTGTTCTCTTTGTCTTATACTTTACTTATGTATATGTTAAAAACTTCACAATACAATATTATTGTTTTTGTTTTAAACCTTGGTCTTTTAAAGAAATAAATAATATAACTAAAACACAAAAGGATTAAAAGAAAAGCTCTTGAATTCCATTTAGTATCATTCTCTTCAGCCTGAAGAATTTCTTTCTGCATTTCATATTTCTTTCTGCATTTCTGGAGATAGATTATTTTAGCTTCTTTCTATCTGAAAATATCATTATGTTACCTCCCTTTTTGAAAGATATTTTTGCTGGATATAAAATTCCGGTTGACAGGTCCATTCTGTTTTTCAGCACTTTCAAGACCTCTTTCCTTTGTCTTCTGGCTTCCATTATTCTAGTGAGAACTTCTCCATCGTCTCTATTGCTGTTCACTTGTACACATGTGTCTTTTTTCTCTGGTTACTTTTAAGCTTTGCTCTTTATCTTTGGTTTTTAGCAATTGACTACCATGTGGTTTTCTTTGTATTTATCCTGCTTGAATTTGTTAAGTGGCTTGAATCTTTCATCAGTTTTAGAAAGTTCTTAACTAATATTTTATCAAATATTACTTCTCCCCCATTCTCCTTTTCCTCTCCTTCTTGGACTATTTGATATTTTTCCACAGATCTCAGATGCTCTTTGCATTTTTTACTCTTTTTTTTTCAATTTAGATATTTTGTTGACTATTTCAAGTTTACTGAAAAGCTTCTTCTGCTATGTGAAATCTGCTTTTAAATTCATCTAATGAATTCTTCCTGATGTTACATTTTTCACTTCTAGCATTTCTGTTTAATTTGATTTTAAAAGATAGTTTTTGAATTTATGCTAACATTTCCCACTTCTTTGTGAATGTGTACCATTTCGACTATATCTTTTATCCTTTTTATCATATATGTTTTAAAGCCACGATCTGATGATTCCAACACTGAGTCCATCTCTGGATCTGCTTCTATGGACCATTTCTTCTCTTGACCATGCATACCATTTTCTTGCATTGTTGCGTGTTTTGTAATCTTTAAGTATATGCCAGACATTTTATATAAGAAAATAGTAGAATCTAAATCAAATAATGTTTACCTCCAGAAACGTGCAGGCTCCTTTTTCTATTAGTCTACTAGAGGTGGGATAATGGCTTAGCTGGGTCTGGACTTTGCTGCTGCTTTAGTTTGATTCAGTTCACCACTGGCTTGAAATCTTTTGAGGGTGGAATTACATTTTCTTATCAGTGGAGACTGAGATCTGAGCACTGACAACATTCCAGAGATCAGTCTGTGCTTCACAGCCAAGCCACCAGCTTTCCGGATTGTTAGGGATATCGCCACATTTTACTGCCCAGTTATAATTTGGGGGTTACTCTCTAGAGTCTCTTTGCTCTCCAGTCTTACCACCAAATACTTTCTGTACCTCAGGAGATATTTTGTAGCCTTTCTCTCCCTTCTCTATTCTTTAGAAAGCAAATGTCTATACACTCGTGTAGGGCCACCATGCCTTCGAGTGGTTCTCTTAGCTATCCTGCCCACTCTCTACCTTTAATATTAAAGCCTGGAGTTCCTGAGCAGAGAGTGTTCTTGGAGCTCTCCCACCAGGCCCACGATCTTTTGTACTTAAAAGTCTAGATTACCTCAAGAGATTTATCTTAGCTGCTTAACTAAATATTTATCCTAATAGGATGTATCTCAGAATCTTTATTTAGAGATAAAACCACATTAATACTTAAGAAGAAATTTGTTTTTAAAAGTTACACAATCCACATAAAGACAATTTGACAGTACATAGTCTAGTTGATACTAGTTTTTTTGTGAATTAGAATGTATTAAAATATCATTATTTTAAACTCTATTGCTTAGATAGCTTCTTGGTCTAGCGGAACTCTGTCACAAGGTGATTCTTGATTATATTCTCTGCTTCTTCATTGCTTGCTAATGAAGCTTGGGAGCATCATGTGACTTCATTGCTTCAATTTTCTCAGTCTGTTCTTTATCCACTCCAGGGAGAAATGTGAGAATTAATAAGTCTCTAAAGTACTTTGAAAACTTTTAAACAGGTACTATGTAAATCTAAGCAGTCATTACCATAGACAGTATTTTAGAAATTATTTTTATAATTCAAAAGAATCATAATAGTCTTTTCAATTGTATAGTATTCATCACCATGTAGATGAGGACTAGCTAATGATTCATGGATCTAGAATCTCAATTTCTAAACAAAACACTAATAAAATGCAAAACTGGTTCACTTTAATTTTAGAATGTAATGATATCTACACATGGGAAACTGCATACAGCTTTTAAAATCTTGGAAGGAAAATACAGTTTATAAAATTCCTACTGGATATCATAGTCCACTTGAATCAATGGTAGTCCGTGGAATTGCATTTGCAATTGTGTTCCCATGCTAACTCACGGGAAAGAAGAAATCTCTCATGTTATCATGGAAAATGGAGTGCGGCTGATGGTCACAATGCATGAGAAGGACTCTGTTCCCTTTGAGGACAAAATTATTAAAGTGTTTGTCTCCCAGAACAGCAAGACGTTTCCATAAGCCCTTGTGAGTGTTCCAAAGAGAAAAACTAAGCTCCAACTGAGCATAACCAGTATTGAAGCACCTAAAAACGCTACTTTAGAATTAGGACACTTGAAACTACATAGAAGCAAAATTAAGTTTCCAAGGAGCGTTCCTGGTTCCTTCCCTGAAGACCCACAGTCTGCATGGCTGCTTGAACACACTATGGTACGGAGAGATAATAGTAACTCAACCGAAAAATCAGGGTCTGTGCTATGTGCCAGTCCACCAAAGTGTCTGTCTTCATCCTTGGAACATGTTGCTAGTCTTTTTCGATAGAGAGGCTTCTTTTGAAATCTGCTGTGTAGTGGTGTAGTGGCTTAAGGAGAAACAAGTATATTTTTAAAAGCCACTCAAATCTTCTATTCTCAAAGCTACATTTTACAGTTATAGGGACCTTAATGTTCTGTTATTTCATGAGAAAACTGTTCATCTTCTCCAATAAAAAATGCACTAGATCAGAGGGCTCCAAACTGTTATGATACACAGTAAAATGATGTTGAGCAAAATCCCCCAGTATATGCGTATTTATTTATTTATAAATTATATGCATGTACTAACATTACTAGCCAGGATGTAAAGGCGGAAGGCACACTTGGGATTACAGCCATCTCTAATGATGATATGCATAAAACTATAATTGAAACAGTCTTAATAATTTCAATTTTGTTGGCTAACTACTTGTCAGATATTTTTATGTTTTGTTTTGTTTTTTCATGAATATTGGCTGATGTTGAGCTCATTGAAAACTAATAGTTACAGCTCTGCCAATGTCTAGTTGTTTGTTTGTGCTTGCGTTATGAGTATAACCTTTAATCTGTGGTTTTTCTGCCAGAATCTTTTAAAGTCACTTGCACTTTTTAACGAACAATGGCCTTTCATTACAGTGGGTGATATAATGCACAGACTTCCTAAACCAGGCACACGTAAACTGCAATACGCCATAAGAGACTGAATATTTGTATAGCATATATGACATACGACACTGTGACATATGAACTGAGTAGGAAGGCCTAGTTCATTTTATATGCTAAATATTAGAAACAATTAATCTATTTCATATTTCTAGATTAAAAAAAGAAGGAAGTTCTAATACTTTCTTTCTGTATTCCATCTTGCTCACCCACTGGGCTCTGTGCCCCCCACCCCTTTGGAGCACACTGGTTTAAATGACTCATATTTGAAAATGGAAAAATGGAACATGATTAAAGGAAGGAAAGGGCTATTATTAATCCTAAAACACTTCATGCTCCAAGTAAAACTCAAATTGAAAATCAAGAAATGATGACAACACAGGCAAGGATCAAATTACATTAATTTCTGGTGATCTTTATCTAAAGAGACAAGATTATTTCTTTCCTAGAAGAGAAGGAACCAGAGTAACATGTGATAGCGAGAGGTGACTCCATGAGTACAGCATGCAGGAGACTTACATAGCTGACAGGGAGAGTACATAAAAATGAACAGAAAGAATAAGACTGCTTAAGAGAAGAAATGTGGGTAAAAATCAAAGTGAAAAATTCAGTGAAACTCAAACTGAGGGAGGAGAGATATTTTCATTATATAAGAATATGTTTTTGTTGTCATGATAAGGTTGTAATAAAAAGGAAGGAAGTTATTATCCTCCTCAGATACTCTTGTCAGCATTTATATCACTGGTAAGACCAAGTCATCATCTGTTGGTACATTTAGCTACAATGCCTCAGTGACACCACTCTCTCGCTTCTTATCCTTGTCTCTGTCTCAAGAAACAAGTCCCACTCCTCCTCTAAAGCTCAGAGTCCCTTTTGTGCCACTCTGCTCCTCTCTTCCCAGTACCATCAAGACCCTAATTCTCAATTGATCCCCGCCCTCTTACACATCTTCAAACACTCCTCCCAGTTTTCACCCTATGCCTTCAAATACGTATAGTTGTCTGCTCTCCTAGAAAATGTTCTCTTGACCCAGCTGCCCTCTGTAGCTACTGCTATGATTTTTTTCCCTTTTACTGTCAAACTTTTCAAATAAGCAGCATATATGTGCTGATTCTATTTTCTCTAACATACCCGAGAATCAGGTTTCTATTCTTATCACCTTGCACAAAAGAATTTCCCAACATTCTCATCCAGTCTTTACTATGGCCTATTTATGTTGGATAGCTGTCTCATATCACCTCTCTCCCTCCTTCTCCTTCCCTGCTACACCCCTACCCTGGTCTTATCCATTTCCTGCCCCTAATCCAGACTTTCTCTTTCCTGTTCAGGATCTTTGCTGAACCATTATGACACCTCTCTGTTCATAATATTAATGTTCCCTACTTTAAGACACAGAACACTTAATTCGTCATTCTTTCTTTTAATTTTCTCATTATTTTCCCATCCCACTTATCAAATCATTGTTTGTTGCAATAGAAGAGACCAAATAAATATTTGGTGAGTGAATGAATAAATGAATGGACATGGATCCTATGCCCCGAAAAGAAGTATCCTTATTATTCCATTAAGTCCATAACTTCTATCTTTATTATGTTGATAAGCTATAGCCATTTGGTTTTAGTGGGTCGTGGAGTCACTGTATATAATTAAATGTGCCAAGCTACTTAAATTCCTGTTAACTAGCCAGGAAACTGCAGTATAGGATTACTAGCGATACACAGTAGGGTTGAGTTAAGCAGCATTTCATAGCTGCATTCTTGTGAAGACTAGATGGGCAGCCACTCTGTAAGCATGTTTTCTTGCTGGAAATTATTCCATTATTAAAGCACCACAAACAAACAAAAAATGTTCATAAACATATACACTAGACAAGAGTTAAAAGAAATAAGATGTAATACTTAAAACAAAAGTTAAAAGTTATGAAACATAGGCATTTAGAGACGATATTGACTCTCTTCTATTTTCACCTATGATAAATTTCAACTTGTTTTGTCCTTGGGTTGTGGGAGCCTGGTATGTGTTGAAGTCTTTCAGCTAACTAGCTAATATATTTAAGATTTTCTCTAAGAGTGACATTCACTACTTTCTCTCTGCAAGTGCTTGCCAATCAATACAGCAGAGATGAGCTCAAAGTCATGAATAAGGTGATTATGTGGCTTTTGTGCTTGCCTGACTATGCTGCTTCCCTCCAGGGAAAACTTGACACGCCTGAGCTTCCTACTTGCCTTGCCACATCATACCCTGAGTTTTGATTTGGCTGATTTACTACAGAATGAAAATCATATAGACCCCTCTGCCTCCTCCCGACAGTTTATTCTTGTGGTGAGTCATTGTAGCAAAATGTGAAATCTGTTGACAAGCCTGTTCTGGTTAGAGGCCCTTGTCAGCCAGTCTGGAGGCTAGTTTCAGTAATTCCTTTTATGAAACACCAAAACTCCATGTAACAACAAAGTAAGTGGATATAATACATGACATAGCCTTACAGAGACAATGATGTAATGTACTATACTGTTTATATTATTCTTCAATTTTAAAATCCTCTTCTGTTCTGGAAAGCCTTCTATAATTATGCCAAGTTTTACTGATATCCTTTGCCTCTGAACCCTTACAGAAATTAAAATTTTGCCCTGAATTAGCATGTGTGCTATCATTTTCTGTTTGTTGTTATCAACCACCTGTCCTCTTTGAGGGTGGGGACTGGATCTTTTGGTTTAGATCTCTGAAGTATTGCACATTGTAGAATATGTAGTTTGTCAATTAGCATTCATGCGTCTACAGAACAATTCAGGTTGGCCATGGGGTGGCGAGGAGTGTGGAAGGTAGGGACGAAAATAGTGATAGAATGTATTAGTCGAGCGTTTCTAAATTGCAAGCAACACGGATCCAACCCAAATTGTTTTATTCCCTCTTCCATTCAACAAATATTTATTGAGTATCTACTACGTGCAGAAACTGCCCTAGATGCTTGGAATCCGTCAGTGCACAAAACAGAGCACAATTCCTCCTCCTGAGGAGACTGCATTGAAGTAGAGTGAGATAGACATTACACAATAAACACAATAAATAATTAGAAAATATAATGGAAGATTATCGGGGAGAAAAGAAACAAGAAAAAAGTAAATGGTATTTGGAGAATTGGTGGGAGGAGATTCAAGGTCAGGGGACACCTTGTCGTGAAGGTTCTAATTTGGTAAAGATCTGAAATAGATGAGAGAAAGCCATGCTGATATGGGCGTGTTCTAGGCAGTGAAGGCAGTCACTGTAATCATGCCTGATGTGTCAAGTTCAAGGCCAGTGTGACTAGAGCAGAATGAACAAGGGGGAGTATAGTAGAGGAAGAGATCAGAGAACTAATAAGCAGTGTGTGGGAGTGGTTGGGAAGAGCATTATCAAGTGGGTTTTCATAGGTAACTGGAAAGAAGTGAAATTTTAGTCAAGTGAAATGGAAAGCTAATGCTAATGCCGGGTTTTGAGCTGAGGAATGACATGATCTGACTGAAATTTTAAAAGACTCAATCTGGTTTCTTTTTCTTTTTTCTTTTTTCTTTTTTTTTTTTTTTTGAGGAAGATTAGCCCTGAGCTAACTACTGCCAATCCTCATCTTTTTGCTGAGGAAGACTGGCCCTGAGCTAACATTTGCGCCCATCTTCCTCTGCCTTATTTGTGGGACGCCTACCACAGCATGGCTTTTGCCAAGCGTTGCCATGTCCGCACCCAGGATCCGAACTGGCAAACCCTGGGCCGCCTAGAAGTGGAACGTGCGCATTTAACCGCTGTGCCACCAGGCCGGCCCCTCAATCTGATTTATGTGATATCGAAGCAGGGAGACCAATTAAGAGGCAGTTGTAGTAATACAGGTGAGAGAAGGGAGTGTCTTGAAGCACAGTGGCAGTGTCTAACATTATTAAGATTCTAGAGATGTAGTTTAGATTCTAGATATATTTGGAAAGTAGAATGAAGAAAATTTTCTGATAGATTATACTTGGGGTGTAAGAAAAGGGAGGAGACAAGGATAACTTCAAGGGTTTTGGCTTGGACAACTGGAAAGCTGAAGTTGCCATTTAATAACATGGGGAAGACTGCAGGAGAGCAAAGTATCAAGGGGAGGATCAGTAGTTCAGTTTTGGGCATGTGAAATTAGAAACTTCTATTAGGTATCTGACGAGATAGTGAGTAAACAATTGGATATACAAGTCTGAAACAGGATGTGAGATCTGAGCTGGAGCATAATTATGGCTTTAAGCCACAGTGGCCAAGAGCACCCCACTCTCCACCTGCAAAGTCAGTAAATGGCATTATGACGGCTCGGCGTCCACGCTAATTTGCGTGAATTGTCAAGGTTGTGACGACAAGGAGAGACAGCTTGTGGAACTGCTTTCATCACCTTCTATTTGTATTCTGAATATCGGTTAAGTAGAAAAATTTGCTTCTTATACTGACCCCATTCCCCAATTTGGGTTTTTCTCCAAGGCAATGGGTGTCAAAATATGAAGCATGATAGAAAGATACATCCCTGAAAAGGAAAGTGCTAGGGCTTACGAGACTGATTTGGATGAAAAACAGCCATCCATTTCTCCCTTATAGGTGTTCTCGAGCAATGGTCAGAAGCTTGTTTTCATAATTGTACACTAGTATCTTATATCTAAGGATATCTGATATTCCTGTAAGCCTAAATATATAACAAATGTGCTTGTTCTTGGAGACAATGCTTTAAATGCTAGTTTATTACAATTGAATTGATTTGACAAAAGTAAAACAATATCGTCATTCACAGTTATGGGAATAATAGTTAGCGATGCGTTTTTCCAACAGTGATTTTCTAAAATGTACATATTCACTTTACCAGCTCAAAGATGGTGCTGTTAAATTTAAGCCAAAGTACAGTTGCGTTAAGTTTTAAGTACCTTTAGTCTCACAGAGTTGCATAAACTAACAGACCCTAGTATAAAGTTCTCATTGCCAGAAATTCTGATTATACCTCTACGGCACAGGAAGTTTGGAATCAAACAAGTTTTTAAGTAATTAGGAGCTGTAGAAAATGTTCCCAAATAACACACAACAGAGCAACAAACATTTACTGTCCTGGATGGCAAAATGAAAAATAGGAAACTACTTTTGCTTGTTCATAAAACTAACACCAGGGATCAAATACGGGATTCGGTGATATGCAAAGTTGTTTGCCCCTGAAACCAATCTAATATTTTTTTTTTGAGGAAGATTAGCTCTGAGCTAACATTTGCTACCAATCCTCCTCTTTTTTTTTGCTGAGGAAGATTGACCCTGAGCTAACATCCATGCCCATCTTCCTCTACTTTATATGTGGGACACCTGCCACAGCATGGCTTGATAAGCAGTACGTGGGTCTGCGCCCAGGATCCAAACTGGTGAACCCTGGGTCTCTGAAGCGGAGTGCACAAACTTAACTGCTGTGCCACTGGGGTGGCCCCTCAACCCAATATTTTAAGAGAAGCACCCTGAAAATCTTCTCATATGCATGCTCAGTCTAGGAGCTATGAAATTTCTCTGCATTTTAGTTTCCCCTCTGAGAAATAAGAGTAATAACAACATTTTCCCTGAAAGGTGGTAGTGAAAACAACAGATTATGCTAAAGAACCTGATAAAAAAAAGTATTTCTCTAAAATGCCATGCAACTCCGAGGTAAGACTTCTTTTATTAATTATAATAAAAATCTTATTTCTAAATATTAATTCTAATATTCAACAGAAATAACATTCAATTGAATTCCTATATCAGGAAATACTGATAAATGCCCCATTGATAATTCTATTAAATGTATATGACACCTTTGTTAGCAAAACCCAAAGCACACATACACACCCAAGCATTTCCTTTCAGCTATGGTAAAGCTAATTCATGACATCTCATTGGCCTTTACCCACCTGATTCTGCAAAGCATACATTTTAAGAGGACGAGGTACAAGAATTTCAAAATATACAAGCTTACTGAGCTAACGTGGGTGCTGACAGGAAAACCTTTGACTATAATTATTCTAACAACAGCATCAGGTTACAAAGTCCCTCACCATGTGGGGTCGAAAGCTTCCCCTAAAGAAGCAGAGTTTTCTCAGTGAACACTAGGCAACACGGCTCATAAAAAAATTCATTATGGCGCCCTTCTCCTCCTGTGGTAAGAAAGATGTAGAATCAGGAATTTTCCCAGTAGATCCTTCTTACGGCATTTTGAAAATAAACTTGGACACACACACACCCAAACCCCCTGACAGAGTGTGTGGAGTTTGATGAGAGAGTTGTAGGTAAGGCATGTCACATGCCTCAGATCAAAGGTGCCACACATACGACAGCAGCCTCTTTTAATGCAAAGGCCCCCCATATGCATGGGCTAGGAACTGCCTCTGCTGACAGAGTTATGGGAAATGAGGGTGGAATGTCCAACATGTAGAGAATAGGCCTGTAATTATTCACAAAACTTCGGGAAATAAACATTTCGCTTTCAAAAAATTGTTTTCAGCTGCTTTAAAAGCCAGTGACAGCTAAATTACAGTCCAGGGAAGGAAAAGTTTCCATTTTCTAATTTGATGCATTTTGTTGCATCATACTACATTATCCAGAGTCGGGGCTGCCACATCCTGTCAGACTTCAAACCACAGGCTGGAAACCCCACACAGCTGAAAGGGCTGTTTGTCCAGTCACACAGTGTGCTAAATGTGCTGTGAGAAAAGCATTTGGGGACTCGGGGCAATTCTTTTGGTTAACATTGCTAGGATTTCCACAGTGCTTTTGGCTGTACATGCTGTGGCTTCTCCTTCAGCATCTTCTTTGCTCCAAGCTGTGTTATGTTTATGGAAACTTGACGGGCTCTGCCTAGGAACAGCCCCAAAAGCACATTCTCCCATGGCTTTGCCAGGAAAGGAGGATGAAAAGGGAGAAGGAGGAAATGGTGGGAACCAAAACAGCAAGTCTTGGGTGCTCACAAGCTGACCAGTAGCTGTCGGGAAAATAAATAAGGTGCTGATATCTGACAGTCTAAGAGGGAAGAAAGGAAATTAAGTTTTTATTAAAAGAGATAACAGAAATGCTATCAGCCAGGCAGTTTCCTATTGCCTGCTGAGTCCAGGCAATGAGGACTCCCCGTTCTGTAAATGATAAACTGCCAGAAATGGCCTATAGATGCACAGTAAGAGATTCATAGAAGCTTCATTCTACTGCAGATCTTACTCTCATAAAACATTTAAGATACTCTAACCAATTAGATATGAAAAAATTAAAAATTCTATATACCTTGCTTAATTTGAGGCCTTGAGCTAGATTTTTCCACATTAAACCCTAGACCAGGACCAATTAGAAATATGTATTCAAAAGGCAAAATATTTAATACAACAATTTTACACGCAAAAGAATGAAGCTGAAGTTCTGACTGAGATTAATATTTATTACAAGAAATTCAAAGTAATATTCCCTGACTCCTTATTAAGATCTTACATTACCATTTATTATGACTTTGAGCAACTCAAAAAAAAACACAAATAAAAAAATTAAATATAAACTTGAAGTATTAAAAAAAAACCCTGATAATCCCTCCCTTTAGATTAATCCACTTGCCTGTCAAATTTGCTACACAAACTTTGAACTGTTGAAGTAGGCAATATTTCTCACCCCAAATGATACCTACACCTTGAAAACCTTTTATCTTTTTAAAATTGTGAATGGCCCAAATAATTTAGGGTAGAACAAAATAGGAAATAGAGGACTTGCTCCAAATGAGGTAGATATTTTTATTAGCACAAATTAAAGCTGTTCATATGTATCTGCTTCCTTCAGGACGCTGAACTGGGAACAACCAAGAACTCCCAAATAACGTTTCTCACACTTCCCAAATTTAGTATGAAGAGTTCCTGGGTTGCAATGAAAGTGGATTTTTTTTTTCCAAATAGGTTTTCAAATTCAGATATTATGAGCAGTGTTTGGCTGACTACATGATTCGCGGTGGCGAATCCTTCAGTCCTGGCGAAGGAGGAAGATAGGCGGACTTCAGCGCAGTCAGGTTATAAGTACAGACACTCCAGTTTTCACTTTAATGGGTTATTTTGGTGTGGAAAGGGCTGAAGCTTGAGTGAGGAATGAGAAAATAATTGTCTGAGTATGAGAGTTGTGTAGAGTTGCTCTGGATTTTAAATAAAGTTATCTTTGCTGAGCCAAAATCTATACTACATGTTCTATTGAAAATCATTTCTGATTTCTGAATTTATTTAAAAAATTCTAAGACAGGAATGCAACTTAAATCACATTTAAATTGTATTTAAAATCTTTGGGGGAACAAAGCATGATAAAAATAAACAAGTTTAGGTACTACTTGTGTATTCTTTATTGAAATAAAGTACTTAATTCAAGACTGCCCCAGAATATCTGTAGCTCATGTTATATATTCAACAGGAAGCCTATGGCCATGAATTATTAAACTCTCTGAAGAAAGAGATGAATTATGTAAACATAAGACATTGAAATAAGTCTCAATAAGGCACCTGGTTAAAGACAGCTCTATAAGTTCACACTGAAACACACAACCTCTTTTCAAAAAGAGAGCAATGGTAGATACAAGCGATTAGAAATAACTCAGCTCCAGAAATATGTTCATCATGTACTAGAAGTGGAATCAAACTGCAGAGCAGTAACAGAGCTGAAACTCAGTGCTTTCTGGGTTCTGGGACAGGTTGGCCAGAATGTTGGCTCCTGCAAGGTTAACAGAGTGTAGAAATGCTTCCTGTAAGATGGCAAGCAAAAGCCAGGCTTACTCCCTGAAGCCAGGCCTTGAAGCTAGGACTCTTTTCAAACTCATCATGAAAAGAAGCCAAAGAAAAGCAGTGTTGACAACCAAGAGAATCAATAATTAAAACACCAATTTATTCCAAACAAAATTAATTTTAGGGAGTACTTTTACAGTCTTTAAAATAAGGATGCTTACGATGTTCAGTTCACCTTTTTCAACATGGAAAAGAAATTACAAAATAAAATGTGAAGAAATGAAGAATGGAAACAGTATGCGAAAAGCTTATTAGAAACCTTGGGAATAAAAAAAATGGGCTTAAAAGTCTCAATAAATTGTATAAATGCTGAAATAGGAACAAAGACAGAACTAGTGAATTTTAAGAACTGAGGAATTCACTCAAAGTACACCACAGAGAGATAAATAGATGAAGAGCAGTTAAGAGCAGGAGGATAATCTAAGAAGCTTACATAAGTCCAAATCGATTTCTGAACAAAAGGAAGGGAGGGAATTATAGATGGATAATGTTTGAAGATAAATAGCTGAGATATTAAATATTTGAAGAAATCCTTGAATCTTCATGTCATGAATACATTCCAAATGCCAAAAAAGATATATAAAAATAAACTCCACATCTAGATACATACTGCAAAAATTGCAGAATATTAAATAAAAGAGAAAAATCTTAAACTACCAAAAAGAAAAGGCTGTTTATTTACTAAGAATAACTCTTAAACTGGGAGAATCTTCAGCCAGCAACAACCAAGGCTAGAAGACAATTTATAGAATTCAAAAGTATCTTCAAAGTGCTGAGAGAAAATAACTGGTAGCCTAAAATTTTATACCCATCTAAGCTATCACTTAATAATATTAATAATAACAACAGCAAAAGAAAGCAGACACACAAAATCAAGAGAGTTTCACTAAAAGACTAAAGCATGTATGAGAAGAATAAAGCACAAAATTATTGGAAGAAAAAGAAAATATTAAGCAGAAATTCATAAAAATGTGTCAGTAAATTTATTAACAGTTAAAATGGTAACTATTTTAAAAATGTAAAACTAAACCCTAAAATGTAAAACTAAACTCTACGTAGTAATAAAATACTAATTAAAAATATTTGTACTTATTTATGTATTATCCATAGAGAGTATAAATATCTTTGGTAAAATTCCTAAATACTTTATATTTACGGGTGCTATGCCTCAAGCACTCCAAGTACTATTCATACTCACCTCAGGATCTTTGCACTTGTTCTTCTCCTTGTTTGGAAATGTATCCTCTTAAATCTTATCACGGCTTTTGTCTCTCACTTTCATTCAAGTCTCTGCTCAAATATTGCCTTTTCAGTGCTAGAAGTCAGAGAGGAGGTGACAAGTCTACTTGAAATAGCCCCTCTTTTATTTGCCACCACATGATAGTATATATTTATTGATTGACTGATAATCTCTCCTCTTTGATTTAAGCCTCGTAAGAGACATTCAGCTAATGCTTGTTGAGTGAGGGAATGGAGAAATAAATGAAAGTAAAAACTAAAATAATGTTAGTACTGACTTCTGAAACCAAATATTTTCTAAAGTATTTATTAAAATAATAATATGGGCTAATAGAGTATTTGGATAGCCATTGTAAACATTATTTTAAGTACTTTGATATTGCCGAATATCTGGAAGAGTAATGGACCGTGTTTCCATAGTCAAGCTGCATTCCATACATTATCTCATTTAGTCCTCATAAAAGCATAGCTGATGAAGAAATGGAAACTTAAAAAGATAATGCTAGTTGTTCAAAGCCATTGAGCTAGTGAGTAGTAAAATCAATGTAGTATAACAGAGGTCTATTCGACTCTAAATTCAGTGTGTTTTCTACCACACTGATCTTCCTACTCAAATGCCTCCAAACTACTTATTTTGTGCTTAACTATTAGCTGTGCTTAAGTCAGCATCATCACTACCTCCTTGCAAGTTCTCTGCACCACGGAGGAGAAACTGAGAACTCTATTTCCCAGAATCCCCTTTCCTCCATGATTTCAAGTTGGACTTTGCCAGTGAGCGGCTTTCGCATGTAAATGAAGGGTGGGAGGGAAGGATGGGCATTATTTTCCCAAGATCCTGGCAGCCAGGCACATAGACAGACCTGAGGTTCACAGCAGCTTTCCAGGGAGCTCCTGAGGACCACCTCCTTCAAAACTGCAGGTGAGATCATCAGAGGCAGCTCTTCTGATCTTTGCTTCCCCAGTTCTTCCAATGTAAGCCTCTGACTGTTATATTAAAACTCTTTATACCTGGGGTCCATAGAGTGGGTTCTGTTTTCCTGACTAAATTCTGAATACATGCATTTTGAATATGATATTTTATCACAACCTCTCTTAGCATTTTAACAGATGAGAAAACTGAGGCACAAAGAATTAGTTGCTCTCGTCGCGTTATTCATAATAGCCAAGAACTGGAAGCAACCTAGCTGCCCACCAAGGGACAAATGGAGAAAGAAGATGTGATATATATATACACAAGGGAATATCACTCAGCCATAAAAAAAAGATGAAATCTTGCCATTTGCGACAATGTGGACGGACCTTGAGGGTATTATGCCAAGTGAAATAAGTCAGAGGGAGAAAATCAAATACTGTATGATCTCACTCATACATAGAAGATAAAAACAACAACAAATAAACACACAGAGACAGAGACTGGATTGTTGGTTAATGGGGAACTGAGGAGGGAGGAGGACGAAAAGGGTGATGGGTGCATGTGTACGGTGATGGGTAGTAACTAGTCTTTGGGTGGTGAACGTGATGTAATCCACGCAGAAATTGAAATATAATTATGTACACCTGAAATTTCTATAATGTTATATACCAGTGTTACCACACACACACACACACAAGAGTCAGTTGCGCTACATCACAATAAATGACCAGGGATTGATCCCTCAAGTGTGTGCTGATTCTGATTAAATTGGAGGAGTATATTGGGGAGAATGTGGAGGCTGCTGGTCTCAGTGAGAAGCAGGGTCATAATCTCCTGGCTATGTCATTGGCAATACCTGGGTACAGAAGCAGGAAGTGATGGTAAATGTATTTATCAGTCATGTACTAAAATATCAAGGGAATAATAAAATGACAACTCTGGTTTGGCTTTCCGTGACTCACGTTGGTACCCTAGAAAGTCACACTTTGGACAATTTTTTAGCCCTCTGCACAAATCAGGATTAAAGATGTAGTCTCATATGTTAAACATTGTAAGTTAGCTATACCATTATGTTTTATTTTCATATTTTTAGAGGTTTCCAATCATTTTTTATTGCCCATTCAGTTACTATAAATCCTTAGCGGGTGAATAACCCTTCTTCTAAAAGGTTTTTATATTAACATATTTATTTCTGGGCTTACTCGGACAAAACACAGGCTTTTACTAAAAGCCCTTGGTCACTCAGTCAAATGTATCATTCATCCCGTGGTGCTGCACAACCTTAGAGAGGAGCGTGTCTCATACATAAGATCAATAATAACTGTAATGTACTCAGCACAAGCAAGATTTGGTACTTCCTTCACGAAAGACTAAAAGACACTAAAAAGAATAGTGTTACTGTTACTGGCACCTTTATTCTTGTTCTACAAGCAATATGCAATTTAATTTGGATTTAACTTCCCTATTCTGTAATCTGCACTTCTTTCAGAATGCCGACATGAAGGAAATGGCAAATCAGAAGAGTCTGGCAAATGTGCATTTTAAACATAAGGCAGGCATTATGAGATCTACTATGTGTCTGATCTTTGTTCTTGGTTCATCAGGCCACAATTCATGTCAAGCCATTTATCTTATTTTTATTTCAAGACTACAATTGCTACACTAGGTAGTTTAGCAGTTAGAGAAAATGATTAATAGGTCTCCTTAGCTTCTGATAAATGGTTAGGAATACAAAAATGGAACAAAACTAACAACAACCATAGAATATACAACCAGTGATCCAGAAGTGGAACAGCGGTCCCTCACCTATTTCTGGGAAGGAAGGCAACAATTTGATGCAAATATTTCTGTATTTTCCCACTCAAGGCTCATTGCTTACAAGTCAATTTCTATTATTGTTATTTTCCGATAATGCAGTAGATCAATACTATATTTTAAACAGACTATGTCTTAGAGGTTTTTAAAACTGCCTTCCCAGTGTGTCTAATTTGAGGGTAATGAGTGCCTTGGTTCAGCTAGGGTGTGAGTTCTAATGTCAGTTGTTCCCATTTCACAAGCAGAATGTTTGGCCCACGATTTGTCAGGTGATTATGATCTGCTTATGTCCACTCAGGTGGCCGCTGAATTGCCCGCAATCTGCACCATTAATCAAGATGCCTACTTGGTTGTTAAGGGAACTGAAAACATCAGTTCAGCTATTTTTTCCAATCTGGTGTTTTTCATGTGTTCCGCACTTTATCATGTTAGTTACTTAATTTCTCTGTTTTGCATTCACTTTTCCACTTACAATAGAAAAATGCATCAGTGTATCAGTGTTACCATAGTTTTTAGCCTGCATAAAAATCTGGCAATGCCTTTTAACCTGACCTTGATAAGCAGATTACTAAAATTTTCACAGTAAGAGATGTAGCTGGTCTCCAAAAAATACGTTTAGTTCAGTAGCATGGGAAAAGTATGAAAACAGAATCATTTTTCTATTTGCCAACCGAAATTATGTCCGTGTATTTCCACTATCATTTTCTACTTCATACTTAGTGGAGATACTTAAGCAAATGTTAATAATTAGTATAATATTCCTGAGGACTTCGGTTCTTTCTTGAGATAAAAGTTAAAGAGAAAGCTGAGAAATTATCAAATGGGTTTTATCCACAAAGAAAAAATACCTAGAAAATCTAGCTAAAGCAGAACCTATTCTCAATTTTAAAAACGTTTTCTTTAATCCTTTTCAATCTGTTTTTTAAAATAGTAATTAATTAATTCAACAAATATTTAATAGGTACTTAATTTGTTACAGGCCTTTGGATATTCAAAGATCAGAACACCCTCAAGAAGTTCTAAAAATGGGGATTCACAGTGAATTCAATCCCACGCTCCCTTTCCAACCTGTCTACTCACCAAATCTCAATTTGCTGCCCCCAAATATTGTACGAAAATAATTATAACATTGAAAGGGTGATACCTCTATGAAAAATACATAAAGCAAGCTAGATAAATTATGCAACACACTCGTGATGTCTTCAGCTAAGTGTAAAACTGTGTACACTTTTCAGGATACAAAAGTTAATTCAAGGTTTATGATTATAACCTTTAGGAGAGACTGGTCACTATACCATCCAAGTTATATATACGATACTCTATCTCAAGCTATTTTTCCCTGTATTCTCTTGTAAAGAGAGAGAAGTTAAACAGCCTTGATAAAGACAAGGACAGGGTATCATGGTGCATACAGAAGGAGCAACTAAACAATAACAAGTCCATCTGAGACTCCTGGCTTCAACAGAAATGTCCTATACAGGGACATCTAGATTTCTCTTTTTCCTGATAAGAGACTGGATCTCTAGAAGGAGACAGTGGCAAGAGATAAACTGTAGGCATTCACTTACTAAATGTTTACTTATTGTATTTCCATTCATGGGACATATGTTCAATAACTATTTCTTGAGTGTCTATCGTGTGCTAGGCATTTGGCATTTAAGAATCCCAGCATCAGTGATGTTTTGTCCTTGAGAAGGAAAATGAAAATCCTAGCTAGAACCTCAGATCAATTCTTTCCCCCAACACTGATGACTCAAAGTCTTCTAAATTCTGTTTAGAAAAGCCACACAAGTCTGCTTGGGGTGAGCTTCCCAAATCTTCCCTGGGGAAAAACCTTCCCATTATGAAAATTACACGTTAAAGAAATTAAACTAGCTCTTTCTGGCTTATAAACCATTGTTAAATAAATAAAGAACACCCCAAGCCTGAGGCAAACCCTAAATGACACCTAAAAATACAGATATCTCTGGCAAAGCATATTTAGAAGAAATCACAGAGAAGATAATTTTTTGACCACCTCTCTTTGTTTCTACAGTGTTGGAAACTTGTAAAAGCAAAGACTTCACTTGGAAAAAAGAAAAGCTGTGAGTTATTTCACTTAAATGAAATGCAATTTTACCAGAAAGGACCCTTTTTTCTTTCAAAGTGAGGCAACAGTAATTTAATTTAGGAGGCTGTTAACCCCTGAAGTAACAGATACATAAATCATATTAAAACCACCCAGGAATTTGTAGTGAGCAATGAACTAGATCCCAAGACCAAGAAAAGAGTTTGGCTAAGTGACTTATCTAAAATGTACACCAGGTAGCAAAGAAGAGGATCCAGGCTGAATTAAAAGCAAATACTCAGTTTCCTTTTCCTGCTTTTCTGTATTTTTCTCTTCACTCAGCCGCAGTTTCAAAGGAATTTTCTGATTCTTTCCAGTAAGATTTCTTTTCTCTTTTCTCTCACCTTTTTTTCTCAGTCAGAGTTTGTCATGAGTTTAGAAACTTCTGAAAAGAACTTAGCCCCATTCAGAAATCAACCCAACTCCTGTCCTCTCAAATATCTGATGAGAAATTCTGCCTGTGTTGAGTCTACTAAATATTATTTTGTCTGATTATATTAAACCAATTATATTGTTCCCACTTAAAATTTTAAAATGCTTTGAGGCAACTATTTTCACATTTCATAGAAAAGGAAATAGGTTTAAGATTCAGAAACTTAGCAGGTGCTCGGAACAACACATATAAGAAGGAATTGCTCCTTGTGATTCAAGGTCATATCCTGTTTTTTAAAAATTTAATTCATTTGAAGATATGTAAATAGTATATTATATATATATAATAGTATATATAATATAATAATTATATTAATAATAGTATATTTCATGTTATATAAAACAATGAAATATTACATAACCCTTGTATCATTGGTCTATATTGAATTTTTGCTATTTATCATTAGTAATGATGTCTTTGTCAAAAATTCCTAAAAGAATTTTTAGGAATGGTCACTAAATTGACATAGCGACTGGACATGTGCTTTTCACAATCTTGATGTCCTACGTTACTTCAATCTCTGAAATACATTTTAGCCAGTATTTTCTGTTGTGAACAAGAAGAGTGTGGTGCCAGAATAGGGAGCACTGAATTGTCCCAGTTATCGACATTTCAGTAGCCACAAGAGTGCCTCCTGATTTGCTTTCTCCAGAGCTGACCACACTTCAGCATTGCATGTATCAACCCAGGAGTATTCTTCCAGTGTTGGCTTCTCTCCTTTTTGCAAAATCTAAAACTGTAGGAAAATAGCAGACCCACTCGGTGGGCAGCCACTGCACCTGCCTCTCGGTCTTTATGAGACTTCTTTATCCTGTCTTGATGCTTCCACAGAAGGGCGCCCACAGCAAGTTCCTGATCTCAGTCATGCAAAGAAAATGCATTACTTACCAAAAACAATTTTCCTACTTGTAAGAGGTCCTCTCTGAGAAATGGGTACTGGGTAGATTGTTGAGAGTGAAGCTGACTTGGTTTGCTGAGGGACAGAACACAGAGAAAAAGATATAGAGACATATTTTAGCTTTGGTACAATAACAGACAATGGCATATTGTCCTACATGTTTAATAAGGGTTTGATCATTTTTTAAAAAGGAAAAAGTGACAAGATTGAAGAACTTGAATAATTTGGAATGTTAAAAAGAAGAAACAGATATTGACAATATTTGATAAATTAAAAAATATAATTTCTTTCATAGAATTTCATAGACAGAAGGCAAAGATATTAAAATTTAAACACATCTTGGTATGCAAAGTTCCATTTTTGGTTACTGAGAGAGTTGCAAGAGGGAAATAATATTAGTTGATAAATAAGAAATAATAGCTATAATTTACTCAGTGGTTATTGTGTGTCAGACATTGAACATTTTACATGAATCACCTCATTGCTGGCAGACATTACTAGTGACTACCCAATAAATACCCTATGTTCTTCCTTACTAACAGGGCACTGAGTTTGTTTGGAGTGTAAATGTGTCCAACCACAAATCCTCTAATTTTCTAGCCTCCATTGTGGCAAGGGGTTTCCATAAGATGCAGTAATAGCCTCTGAGACATAATGGGAACCTACCAAAAAGATTTCTAAAAAAGGAGATGCTACCTCCTTCTCCTTCTCAGACTTGCAGGAGTGACAGCAACCTTGCAACCACAAATACGAAAATCACATGTGAGTAGATGCTCCAGACCTGGGCTGCCAAATTCCAGGCTTCTTATTATGTGTGAGAAATACATCCCTAATTGTTCAATCCACTGTCAATTGCATTTCTGATGCATACACAATTTCCAACTGATGTATTATTTAATTCCTCCTGTGGAGTAAGTACTAGGTTGAATATATGAAATTTTGACTAACAAAAATGGCAATTTCATTCATTCATTTTTCATAATTCATTTAACAAGTATTTATTGAACATCTACTGTGTACCAAGCTCTAATACATGATAGCAAACCAAAAAAAAGTGCCCCCTATTTTCAAATTTATTACCAAAATATTACTGTCTACTCCCCAGATTTATAAAACTAAATTATAGAACTAGTTAACCAGATTAAAAGGATAATTACCCAAATATGAGTCAGACATGACAGGATGGAAATTATATAGATATGTTTATTTAAACCAAACAGATCATTTCCTTTTAACATCAATATGGGAACAATTTGAAATTCAATATCTTGTGCAGCGGTGCCTATAAAGTTCAGAAAATTGGAACTCTACAAAAATGGGAAAAAGAGAATAGGGCAAGTCTTCTAACAGGCTGAAGTTTAAAAAGAAAAAGAGGCCAAGATTCAGGATCTATGGGTGAGGAGCTTTACTTCCTCTCCAACTTCTCTTTAAAATGTGGGCCACAGACTTTGGACAGCAGCTTCGATCTGAGTTCACATCCAAGTGACTTTTTTTTTTTTATTTTATTGCCAAGAACAACCAGACTTGGCAGGAAGCTCTGACACACAAGCATTAGTTCCCAAGCAGTACCAACTGTGTCTTCTAAGAACTGTGGTCAGACACTCTAATGAGGCTCTTATGGGGAAAAATAACAATTCTTGACTTGAAATCTAAAAAAGAAAACAAAACAAAAACCAAAAAAAAGAAAAAGAGTTGCTCTAGTTGGTTTTAAAAATTCTTTTGAAGTTGGAGGAATTTCTCTTTATTTTTCTTAATACTCTGCCTCTATGAAATGTTGATTGGGGCAACAAGTGTACTTCCCAAATGTCTACACAGAAAGGACACTCTAATGGTTCAGGAGATCGAACAGCAATGTTGAGATTTAAAAACCATAAGATTTAACTTGACAGTTGGGAAGAAAATTTCAGTTTTGCTTTGCAAGATTTTTATGAGGATTATCTAATAAGGCTGTGTGCTTTGTCTTCACAACTAGAGGGACTGAAAAAAAAGTGTCAATGAGAACATTGAAGGTTTTCACCAAACAAATATTTAGTAACATTTGAATAAAAATTTCATATAATATTTTAATGGCTTAAGTCTAGCAATTTGCTAATTCCAAGCACTAGCACACCGTAAGAGTCCATTGTAGACAGGATGGCTGTTGAAATACCTCACTCCCCAGGAAAGTATGCTTGTTTAGGTGCTTTCTGGTTTTGTTAAGGTTATTAGCTCATCAGAAAAGTGCTAATCTTTCCTGAGAGGAGTTAAAGGTGGCTTTGGGTCCTGGTCTGCCTGACACCATCTTCTCCAAAGCAGAACATGTGTCCCGCATGCAGGGACCTGAGGAACATATGATCTTGTCCATGTCAGGCAGTACTGCTGTTATAAGGATGGAACCACCACACAAATAAGAGATAAGAGCAACCACAAATAATCATGTATTAAAGAAAGCAATTTCTTTTAAAAAATTGTTTGATCATTAAAGTTCTATAAAAAAAAATTAACCACAAATAAAGGCTTTCAGATCTGATAATGGACCAGCTCCAACTCATGGAAGAACCATGGTCCAACAATCAACCAAGGATTCCACTGAAAAGAAATACTTGAATTTTACCATCAACTGAAAAAGAAACCTCCTAAAAACAAATAAAAATGTTGGCCTATTTTGATAAGGAAAATAAGGAAAAATTTTAATTAACTGAATGTAATTTGGAATTCTCAAAATTATGAGAGTTTAAAAATAATGCGTTTATTTCTAATTATAAGAGAAATACATGTTGACTTAGATAAGTTGGAATACATTGAAACATACAAAGAAAGTAAAGGGTCCCCATAAACCAGTAATCAAAAATGTCCATTGTTAAGAGATTTTGCAATGTATGCAGGTATATGTGTATTTTCTTTTTCTTGTTTGTCTGTATATATATTTAATAAAACTTGTGTATATATTTAACATAAAAGCTCATATACATTTTTGTCTTTTTTTAAACCTAATGTCATATTTTGAGCAATTTTCCATATCTAGAAAAGTTTTTTCAAAAGCATAACTTTGATATTGCAGATTGTGGCAAACAGACTCTAAGTGTAGCTGGCATTATCCCCACCTCCTGGTGTTCACACTCTTGGGTGTCCTTTGAGTTTGTGTGGGACCTGTGACTTGTTTCTAATAGAATATGTCAAAGTTGACAGGGCGTACAAGATTACTCATATGTGAATGTTATTGTGTTATATAAGATGATAGTACTCATCTTTCAGGAGTCTCTGTCTCTCCCTTGTTGGTTTTGAGGAAGTACACCACTACGTTGGGAGTACCGTGTGGACACTAGTTGCTAAGGACAGAACTCCAGGTGACAGCCAGCAAGAAAGTGAGGCTCTTAGTCCTACAGCTGCAATTCTGCCAACAGCCTGAGTGAGCTGGGAAGCAGATCCGTGCCCAGTCCCATCTCAGATGACACTGCAGACCATCTCTGCATCTTGACTGCAGCCTTGTGATATCCTATGCAAAAGATCCAGCTAACCCATGCCGAGACTCTCGATCCACAGAAACTGTGAGATAATGTGTGTTGTTTTAAGCCACTAAGTCTGTGGTAATATTGTTACATAGCAATAGAAATACACAAAGTATTTCACTCTATGTATACACGATGATTTATTTGGCCAAGCCCTTATTGGATGATTAGCTTGTTTTCTAATTTTTTAATTTTTTGTAAATAGTCTGGGATAACCATGCTTGAACATGTATATTTTTGGTTAAGTGATCAATTTTGTGTACGTTTATTATTTATTTAATTATACATTGGATTCTGATATGTTCACTCAGACACATATTTCCTGGCCGCCGATGGGTGTCCTCTAGGATTTCTAAACTGATGAAATGTAACAACAAGCACAATGTACTGAATAAGGCCACAGGATTGCCTAGAGATTATCAAATTGGATAACATCTAGGCATACCAGATGAAAGTTTGCTGAATGAAAGTTTGGGGATATTTGAGTACAAAATTATTCATGCTCAGTAGGCTCTCTAGCAACTTATTATCCAAAGCAAACAAATGTATTTTGTAAAGCATTCCAAACTAAATACACTTGAGATTGAATTTAATAGGGAACAGGGATTTTTTTCCCCCTATAGGCCCATAGGCTTAATTGGACCCAATTGATCATCACATTTCTCATTTTAGGCTTATACTTTTGCTTTAAAGATCTGGAAAAGTTATAAAACTTCTTGGGGCATTCCATTCTATAAAATTAATTTCTAATTCTATACAACAGATGTATAAAGCATGGCTCTGAATGCCATATGCTTGTGAATATTTGTAATACAAACCACTAATAGTAATGTTTTTTAAACTTTTGGTCAGAGAATTGTAGGTATTGACTGTAATTACTGACATAAAGAATATCCAGATCAGCACTACCTTATTGAGAAAACCAGGGCTACGTAAAAGACTATGATTTACTTGTAGGGACTTCCGTCCAAGCCTCTTCAAGTATTCAAAATCAGGACTAGCTCATAGAAAGCCTGCAGGGGGCAGATGGACAAGTAATGACTGGGGAGGACAGGGTGAGGGCTGCCGGGGGTCATCAGAAGAATCCTGACTTCATCTATTGCAGGCAGCTACCCCTCAGCATTCATGGGGGTGGGCTGAGTAATGGCAGATCTTTGGATATTTCAAGACAAAGCTGGGAGATTCATGTTTTCCAGTGAATTCTTGTTTTAAATGTGTTACAAGCAAGATCAAATATGTCTACATGCTAGATTCAGCCAACAGGATGCCAGTTTGTGACCTGTAGTCTTAGTTTTCTTCTTAAATATGACAATTGCATGTCTATTTAATAAGTGGGAAAAAAAAGTAAGTGGAACTGGGAATTAATAGGCACAAACTTGCAAAAAGGGACTTCTAGTCAGGCATAAAACCAATAAATCAACTTATGTGCTTTCCACAGGCCTCACATACTTTCCATAGGATTCAGAACATCACCAAAGGAGTTTGCCCTGAAAGTCACAATCACTTGAAATTTTACGACATGTGCTTGTGAGGACTTTTATGAACACTTTTTTGGTGGAATAAATGTTAAAGGTAAATATGCAGAGAATCAATTATTCAAAAAGAAGAAATGAAAGTAACAAATCATATCAAAAAAAGTTCTGTTGATGCTATATCTGGTTGTCATGAATGTAGGCAAACAATTAGCAGACTTTCAGTTCTGCTTTCCAAATACACAGTGTTTGATCACTGAACTAGATAGCGCTCTATTTGGCAATGCTTGCTCTGCATCTTGAATTTCAAAAGCATTGAAGTAAACTTATGAGCCAGCTTTCTTGAAAGAGCTCTCCCATGATGGACATAAAAAATGCAAAGTGTTCTATGAAAATATGCTTTCAGAGCTACATGATGCTACATCCAGCCAAACTAAAACTCTTCGCATATAAGCAGGTCAGGTTGTAATGTCCTTTTAATTTTAGCAGAGACCTTGCTTTATATCACTTTCTATGTCAACATCTTTGTAAATTCACATCTTAATTTTAACTAGTCTGGGAAATTAGACAATTGCTTATGCAGTGAGAAATATAGGACAGAACATTCATAGGAGACTTTTTTCCCTAAGTCAGGTTTCTCCTAGATAGGTCTAACACTCTCCATCTTACTGATGATTTACTCCACTTAACAGCAAAGCGTAGAGAGTTATTGCAAGGGTCTCAAGATTCATGCAGAAGAGGAAAAAGAAAACACAGAGAAGAGCCTGCAGTGGGAAACATACTGCTTTCCAAAGAATAGGAGACAGCAGGGGAGTCTGGAGGAATGCGTGAGTGGGCTTGACCCATGGGTCAGAAGCTAAACAGGTGGGAGAGGCAGAGAGCAGGGCGTGAAACCAAACTGGCTAAAAGAAGCCCTAGTAAGAGACAGCAGACAAGAGGGTAGCAGCCTTCTGAAGCGCAGACATGAGCAGTTATATAATGGATCTGATGGATGTGGTCAAACAGGCTGGATAATTATGCCCCACGTATTCCATTTTGTCCTATATCTCTTAAAAGCAAAACTTTTCTTTCTTTTGGCTTGAAATATCTGAATAATTGCCTCAACTCTCACATCGCTCATTCTAATTACTCCTGAATCTATTACCAATCAACCAATCAATAGTTGCCAATCTTAGAAGACAGTATTGGTAGCAGTTTTGTACCTCGGAGGAGAGAATTTTATAGTTAGGAACTTGTGGTTTTTTAGATTACCTGGTCTCATTCTAGAATGTCTTCCAATTTGCTAAAATTTTATGGGTCAAAGGATAGGCGATAAATGGAAGTGTCACTCTCTACAAAGCTATCTCTGACTTTAGATTTTAGGACAAACTAAGGTCCAAAACACATTCTGGGGGACCACACACACTTTTTTAAAGCTTCTAAGTCAGGACTCTAATGACAAGTGAATACAGGTATTTTTAAATCACCTATATCCCATAAGCTGATTATATAACTATGTTTCAGAACAGGCCTTTTAAAGGTCCAATTTTTTAACTTAAACCACTGAATATACTGTGTTTTGGAATACCTGATATCAGAGGATATTACAAGTAACTAATGAGTTTGAAAATATCTTTCAAGATTTCTATTTTAATGATTGATAACCTATTTTTAAGAAAGAGAGGGGATCAAAACCTACATTAACCCCAGAATCCAGGGGATATTATTACCCACAAAACAAAAATATTGAAATATAGATAATACTACATACTTTGTGTCCAGGTGAAAATTAACCCAACAACACCTCCTTCTCTGGGAAGGAATGCTTGCTGATGGACAGACTGTCCAAAAGATGCTAATCAACCCATCCATCTCAGGGTGAAAAGAAACAGATGAGGCAGGGCAACTATCAAGCAGGGGTCTGGGTTACATACATAGTATGATTATTTTACATTGTCCAAATTACTCTGAAAATTCTCAACAAAGAATAAAATTTTTCTAAATCAGCCCCCAAATTAAGATTTTTGCAAATGGTGGTAAACTAAAGTAAGAATCTTAAAGACATTTGAATGTTCTCATCCTTTGAGCAATTCAACTTTTAGAAATAATCAAAGAAGAGTATGAAAATCTTAGTAAAAAGTGTTCATAATAATAGCTTTTTTAAAAATAAAAGTGAAAAATATCTGATTTCCAAAAAACAGTGGGATAGATAATTCAATTAAATTTTACTGAATATTTAAGAACATGCAAACTACCATATATTATTTGGAAAATAAAGCAGAAGGCAGAACTTTTAGAAAGGATTATTTTTATACGTGTGAGAGAAAACTGTACTTTGCTTTATTTCTAGGTTTTCTATAATAGACATATTATAAAAATAATGTTTTTTTCTAACAACAAAAAACTTAAGATTAAGATAAAAAGATATTTAAAGGGCCAGCCCCATGGCATAGTGGTTAAGGCCAACATACTCCACTTTGGCAGCCTGGGTTCACAGGTTTGGATATTGGGTGGGGACCTACACTACTTGTCAAGCCATGCTGTGGCTGCAACCCACCTACAAAATAGAGGAAGTTTGGCATAGATGTTAGCTCAGAGCAAATCTTCTTCACCAAAAAAGAAAAAAATTTTAAAAATATTCCCTAGGGATTAAGAAAGTTGCCTGCCAGAAATAAGCACTCTCTTTCTCCTCTTCCTCCTCCACCTCCTTCTTTTGTTCAAAGGTTAATGCACTTTGTATGTTTCCAGTTGAAATTTGGAGATTCTAGCTCACTGTTGTCCATCATTTTCAATAATTCCTTTGTACTCTTAGGTTACAGATTCATTTTCTTCAAACATATTATATTATTATTCTTGGAATTAAAATTAGAATCATTAGACCAGAATGGCCCTGGATTCCCAAAGACAACGGTCTGATACATTTGTAGACATTAGTAGACTTTGACGTCCTGTCCAAGCCTCCCAGACAGCTTGAGTTGCTGTCTTCTGTTTCTTTAGTTTTCAATGCCAACGCCTTTTTTGTTCCCTGCCTATATTTGAGTAAATCTCTGATTTTCTGTGAATTAAAAAAAAAATGATTACTTGGTACATTTTTTCCTGTCTGCTTGTTTACTTTGTAGTCCAAATTTACAAATATTCAAATTTCCAAGTATTTTAGCTGTACTTTTAATAGCGTTGATTACATCCAATAACCTCTTTCTTCTGTTTTCTCTCATTTTTTCTATCAAAAGCAATTTTATCTAATGTCATATCTTTTTTTATAGTCTGTGTGAAACTGCTCCAATTTAAATAAAGATTAATAATTCTTTTTTCTTTGTAACTTCTGTTATTTGATGTTTTCTTATTCCTTTTAGTCTCCTTTCCTGTATTTTGACCAGTTTACTATTTTCCTGTCTCCATCCCAGAAGCCTTTAGGAACTCTGATTAGTTGTTTTGCATCTCATCATTCTTTTCTCTATAGCGCAATGTTTAAAAGAAATCATCAACAACTGGACAAAAATCCATGGAGGTATACACACGTTCATCTTTCTTTTTCAAGAATTGCAGTGACTCCTAGGGATGAAAGACTTTTTCCAATAAATATTCTATACTTTCTCTTCCATTTGAACTTCACTAACCTTGTCAGAGAAGTGGGTTCTATTTACCATGCAGAAGTGGTGGTGACATAGGACCTGTACCACAATGGAAAGCAAGAGTTTGAATAAGCAGAAAGTAGAGGAATACTCACTCATAACCTACAATGAAACACAGCAGTTTAAAACAGTGGTTTTGATTAGTGGAAGACAATGTTTGAAAGGTGTTGTCGACACCATCCTTGAAGTCCTTGAAGTCTTATAAACTTCAAGATAAATAGTCTTAGATTGGTGATACAGAGAATCCAATGAAAAAGCCATTGCGCACCGAGGGCTGTAGTCTTCAGCGTGTTTTCCTGGGTCATTAGTGGCTTCAGTCGGAGTTAAGCATATTACAGAGCAAGCGCACGTTTAAGTGCACGTTTAACTGGCTTAAAGATTCTATTTGCACACTCTCTGAAAATTGCACTAGTGAATAGAGCTAAAATCTATTTGAGTCACAGATGTGCTCTAAAGTCTTCCTGGGTAAAAATGGAAAATGTAAAGGGATGCCTCCCTGGCACCCTCTGTTTAGCGTCACTCTTATTAGACTGTTGATTATTACGAAATAAACTTAGACACAGTTAAATTTAGCCTCATGGCTCATCTACCTCCCAAAATTGCTATCTCCTTAAAGAGTGACACACCCCTAAAATATGTACCATATTAAGCCAATTATCTAGTTGGTATATTTCCTGTCTGACATAACCACGCTTTGGCTTAGAGATCAATTCATTGGGAAATCTTCTAAACTCTCAGAAACTGAATTACACAATGAAAAGTGTATCTACATGCAACAAGATATCAAACTGGATTTTTTTCTATTATCTTTTAATTGGGAATAAGGCCCAAAGATGAGGGAAAAGATGCTAGTTATCCCACAATCTAAGTTTGGAGAGACACCAGTGAACCCCCAGCAGTTAGAAGCAGTTCTCTAACTGTGAGGCTGACTGAGAGAAGCAGAGGTGTGTTCCCACTACCAATATGATCGTCTTCATCCCTACCCCAGTTTACCTAAGAAAGGGAGGAGTACGGTTGGATTTTGAGTTTAATGTTTGTGGGGAAAGTGCTTTCCTCTACGAAACCAGGTGTGTATGGAGAAGGGAGCAGTCCCAAAGAATCACTCATAAAGAGAGTGTTGAAAGAAGGAGAGACTGGCACCTCACCCCTGGACGAGTGCTTATTAAGCTGCAGAATCCACAGGCCTACCCTGGGGCAGCCAACAGAATGGAGTGTGATGACAATATTCTTGGAAAAGATGTTTGGAAGTTTCCATTTCTAGCATGTTGTCATTTTAAGTAACCACCATGTTGTCTGCCCCATAGGGAAGAGAAAGAGAGGCATAAAATTTATTTCATAACATTTTGGAGACTTATTGAATACAAAACCTGGTCCAGGAATTTCTACCAGTATGAGGCCTGCTGGAGTAGCTCACTGCATGGGAGTTTGAAAGAAACATAATGTCAGGTGCCTGGAAAAAAGAGGATGTCCTTCCAGTCTTTGCTGGCCTCAGAAGAACACAGAAAGGAACCCAAGCACTTCCTATGGCTCCATATATTGGAGAATTTAGGGTGAATAAAGGGAGGAACCACGTAGAATCTATGAGGCTACTGGGCCAAGCAAAGGGACACCCAACCCAGAAAATGGATTGTGGCGTATACTAATTGGCTTTGGCAGAGACAAAGGAAGCAACTCAGTGATCCCTCTTAGGGAAGGATGGATTTTCAGCAAGAGAGGAGGCTAGGGAGAAGGATATTATTCCAGGAAACAGGGGGGACTACAAATCAACCATGGCCTCCAGTATCAAATAGAAGCAGACTGAACTAGAACAAGCCAGAGACACTTTCCATACTGACATGCCATGGCCTCATAAGCAGGGTCATGTGCTCACTGATAGTGGGCAAGAAGGTGGCCCACAAAAGACAGAGTCCAAAGGGAGGAGAGGAGGGAGATCGACCAGAGAAAATACAGAGGAATTGTCTAAGGGGCAGATCTTGTCTCTTCCTTCATCTCAATTTCGGCCACCATATCCACAGCGAAGGCTGGTCCTGGTGGAGTGTGAGTGGAGGTTGGGGAATTGGGGAAGAAGTCAAGCTTGGAAATGAGTTTGAGACTGATCTTATAAAATGAACAAGACTGAGTTTGAGGTTTAAGCAGCAACTGAGAATGTCTTAAACCAAAAATGGCTGGAAAGTTAAGAAATCTGACCAAGATTTCATTACAGAAAAGCAGAATTGTCATTATAGCTCAATTGGGGGAAGTTGCAATTAAAACACTCAATAAACTGGCTAATACTGCATGGAAGTGAATTGGAAAATGAATGCACTTCCATTCCTCACTCCACAGCTTAAGAAGAGCGTGACGACCTTGAAGTGGCCACTTATTTGTCTCATCTCCAAATCAGGGTATAACTATGTCAATTTGTTTAAAAATCAAAGTGCTATCCAAGCTCTACTCTTGAGTATAGCATGTGTGTTAAAAATATGAACTTTGGAATCAGAAGGTCTTGGAGTGGAATTCTGTTAGTAACTGGGTCACTTTCATCCACTGGAACCTCAGTTTTTCCAACCAAAGAAGTGGGGATAATTATACTTACTTCAGACAGTTGATATAAACATTGATTGGAATAATGTATGAAAAATACTTAGTCCTTAGTAAGCACTCTATAAATGCTATCATTGTTGATATAAATAAAACATTTCTCTGCCTTTACGTCTAAATGACAGTCACGATCACAGTGAAATTCAACTATTGTCAGCACACTAACCTTTCTGCTCTGTTCCAATTAAAGGTGCCAAGGCCAATTTGACTCATGTTCATAATGGTGCCCTGTAACAATATTGATGGACAAAAAAATCTTCCTGAGATACTTAGAAAAATATAAAATATTGGAAGTGCTTATTAGCAGACTAACATTTTAAGGGGAGATCACTATTTAAATGAATCATTGTTCACATGTGATTCAAGATGTAGGTGAGAAAGTAAATACTACTCTTATAGTACCTAGACAGTTCTTTCCTTGAAGAGTTTTTCTTCCTTTCCCCCTCATTTGATTTATACTCAATTTTAATTTAGTTCCTTGTATGTGGAACTCCGCCAAGGTTGGGAGGACTGAAATTCGATCCACTTCTAAATATTTGTTCACAAAACTCTAGTGTTTTTCGGAGTCAGTATTTCAATGCACTTGCCTCCCCTACCCACTAAGGGCTGATGCCAGCAGCCCGGGAAGCAGGAGTAATCTGCAACTGTCTAACCAGCTGTCGGCACAGCGGAGAAAAATATTTGACTATGCAAATGTCCTCAACTTGCAAAACTGAGGAAAAAGCACAAAATAGAATGATTTGAAAAAGTATTCAGAAACACTGTGGCAAAGATTTTCTGTGGCTATCCTAAAACACTTCCTAGGATCTGTCTTTTGCCACCTCACTGTCTTTCCTCTCTTCTAAAGGTGATTTCCTCAGTCTTTTCCTCTAGATGTAGGTGTAAAAATTTGATACTCATTCTGTTCTATGTTAACAGTAACACGTAAGTCTTTCGGTCTCAATCAAAGTTATGGAACAAGGTTTTGCTGGGTGCCTGGACTGCCATAGTTAATTTTTAGGAATATTCTTACCTACTATGTCTTCCCACTCCCATGTGCTCAAAATAATACTGCCAATAGAATAATTTCTATTTGCAGAATCTCTAATTCCAACATTTCTAATATCACCCCACCACTATCACCAACACACACACATGCGCACACACGCTTCAGTCTTTCCTCAGGCAAACTGAGATTAAGTCACAAGCACAGGTAGCATTGATGAGCCCAGAAGTGTTAATAGAAATGGAATATAAAGAAAAGTGTTGAAAAAGAAGTTGGAAAGAAGAAGGGAGAAACTTTGGGCTTAGAACTAAAAGAATGAGAGAGCTGAGAGCAGTGAGTGTTCTAAGTTCATCTGAAGAGCCAATCTGTCCCATGAATTGCTTTTAATTCTTTTGCTCAAGATAAGCTGATTATGGAAACTTTCAGAATTCCCTTTGTGGTTCATTTTTTTCCTGCTTGGAACTCCCTTCATTTCTGTTTCGACTAAAAATTATCTTCTACTGTCACTTCAATTTGCCAAAATTTCACTTCCAATCAGTTCAATTCATTCTCTCTAGAATGGGTTGATTACACACAAATGATATACCAAGATGATGCTGGCCATCTTTAGATAAGACTACCTAAGACAAATCCCCTAATAGCTCATCATTTAAAAAATACATCGGAAATATTGTTTTTCTAAAATATGTATATGTCCATTCCTGTCCTAACACAGTGTGCTCCAATGCCTGAGAATATTTAGTTGAGTACTTACCTAGACCAATGACAGCTGATTTGATTGGAGAGAGACTGAACTTCAAAGCCCAGACCTCTCAGAAAGACGTACAGTGAGTAAGGAAAGGAAAGACTTGGAAGAGTCAGAGCTGAGATGGAAGCAGTGTTTTCACACTGCTACAAAGTTTGCACAGTTCAGAGTTCTCCCAAGCTTGTACCAATAGAAGCATATCAAAAACAGCAAAGGTCATTCATTGCTTCCTGTTGTGCTTCATGGGCTTTATAAACACACAACAAATCTTGATAAGCACCCTGACAATTAAGCACTAAAATCATCATGCAGTGGACATTTGCTTTTGCCTCCCTAGCATCTATTTCCTCATTTTGGAAAAGTAGGCTCCAAATTTTGATTGGGGATCTATCCATTCCCTACTCTCAGTCCATCTGTTAGGATGGGGCTCTATGCTCAGCTCCAGGAAATAGAGCATCTGACCTGGCCCGGGTGTCCTACACACTTCATGCCCTGGAACACAGAAAGTGGTTGGGGATGGGCAAGTCTTGGGAGAGTGGAAAGGTGCTTTTTAACTGACCTTTAACCTGAAATGTTGTAGCTTGTAATGGCTTCCCATCACAGCAGGAGAGACTTATGAGAATAGAGCCAATATAGAGCAAAGGGAGCTGAGATATGAGAGAGAGAAACAAGATCCTAACTGAGTTGCCATGACATTTTTTGGGTCCCAGCTCAAATTGAATCCAAAATTCATGCCAACACCTTAAAATATACTTGCTCAAGGACATACAGTTAAGTAGCAGACCTGGATTTTGAATCCAAGTCTCTTGCTCTCAAAATACCATATTCTTCCAATTAAACATGAGGTTTGAAGGCAATGGTTTCCCTTGAGGAGTATAATGGTTACTTTTATGTGTCAACTTGGCTAGGCTATATTGCTCAGTTGCATGATCAAACACTAGTCTAGATGTTGCTGTGCAGGTATGTTGTAGATGTGATTAATATTCACAATCAGTTGACTTTAAGTAAAACAGATTTTGACTTTAAGTAAAACACTTTCCAGCCTCTACAATCATATGGACCAATTACTTTAAATCTCTCTCTCTCTTCCTCTCCCTCTTTCTATATACATTCTGTTTCTCTGGAGAACCCTGACTGAAACAAAGAGTAACTGAAGGCCACCCACAGATTGTGGGAAAGTGCCAAAGTAAATATATTTCTCTCCCTCAATGAGTCATTTCCTAGATGACTTTCCAGAATAAGACAAGAAGGACAAACCTCCGTGATTAAGGTCAGAAAGATGCTATTTCTGTCAAGTGCCTCATGAGAAATTTTGTTTGCTTTTTTTAAAGTGAAAAAAGTCTATAGATATTTAAAAATAATTCATGTCAAGTTGTCCCTGTGCAATACTTTTTTAATGCAGACTAACTTTGAAAATAAAAGGCAACTAAAAAGCATTGGTTCGGATAGGTGTGAGCAGATATTCCTATTCTTTCAAAGAGTTTGACAGCATGTTAGTACAGGGATAGAATCTGGAAGGAGAACTGACCAATTCTACCTTGATTCACACTTGATTTCTCATATCATCCTTTCCTGTATTCATAGCATCCACTCAAAAGATGCAGCATTGTTCAATATAGTGTAGAATGTAAGTGAATGATCAGCTTGGCTTCACAGCAACTGTGCTGACATTTGCTAAAATGACCAAACCCAATGGGATAAATAATTCACAGTTTCCCTGAAAGACATAAGGGACAGGCTCTGACGGGTTGATAAAGAAGACTGCTGCTCTTTGCATCTGCTTTCAAAGGACGGAAAACTTGTCAACTCTATCCTAGTTCTTAAATAAACCATGAAATTCACAACCCCAAATTGAGATTCTTGTTTCCAGCCACAGCTATTCTTAATTTCTTTTCCACCGATACTACAGCATAGAGAGATAAGTCAGATGATTTGCAGCTCGAAGTATAAAAGAAGTTTCAGAGAGACAATAGGAAAAAAGAAGGTTTGGTGGGTTTGGAAAATTCTCTTTCTTTTAATACACTACAAAATGTGAAGCAAAAGCACAATGGCTTAATGAGTTTCTGTCTCTGTACTGTGACAAATCTACAATTTGGCCATTGTGAAAGTAATGATATGTTTCATTAATTTCATATGTTCTTTTAATAGAGTATTTGGAGAGAAGGCATTTTTGCTTTAGAAATTAGAGCAAAGAAATAGTGATAAAAGCTTCAAGTTGGTGTTCAGTACTTCCTGGAATACATTAATAACATTCAACCCCCTTTTCAAACACACAGACAAATCTCAAAATGATGCTTTGTGTTCCCAGTCATAATCCTAATAATGGAAGATGAGAAGTCCTTACCTAGTCTCTCCCCACAATCCACCCCCCGACACACTGCTTGCACATGCACACACACAAACACACTCTACACGTTTTACTAGTACATTTGGATCTGAAAGTGAGCATTCTATAACCCCCATCCATCTACTCAGGCACTTGTGGGCAATATCCTCTGTTCCATTTCCAAATCCCCTATGGGGACCTTTTTACAAACAAGTCACATAGTTCCCATGGTCTCACCTTGCCTTTTCACAAACATCCTCATGCTGGGCTTTCTTAGGTTGGATCCTCCAGAAGCTGACCCCAGACAAAGGTTTGAATACAAGAACTTTATTTGTGAAGGGATCCAGGAAGCACCTGAAGGAGGGGAGGGGAAATGAGACAGGAAGTCAAAGAAGCCATTCAAGGATGCACTATTGAGCAAGTTACTGTCCTGGGCAGTGGGAATGAGCTCGTGCTAGGGACTGTTGGAGCTCGTGTAAACCATATTTCAGTCATCCTCACTGGGCACTATCCTCCAACCCCAAAGTGCCATTGGCCAAAAGTAGCTCCCAGGGGAATGAAATCCCAGCACTACTAGCCTGCACTGTTTGTGGAACAAGCGAAGCTATTAGGAGGAGAGACAAAAGGGCTTGCTGTAGGACCCTATTAGCATGTGCAGGACGGGTGAATGAGAGCTAAGAAGATGTGGGTAAAGTAAATGTGGCTGTTAATAGTGTCATAGGAGGACATGTCTGTTCTCTAAGTTATTCATTCAACAAACTCCATTTTACCTCAATTGTCCAAATGCCACTATCCGTGAACCACTTGGCAGAGTTGTCAAACCAGTCACTGGAATATATCCATCTGCCACACTTCCTTTTGCATCAAAAGCTTGGCAGTGGTAGGTTTTACTTGACTTGGTCTTTAGAGAAAAGCTTTGGCTTGTTCTGTAACTCTCTAACAGAGGCAGCTGGAATCCACAAACCCACTATGAAATTTGGATGGGATCAATGTGTTTATTCTCTAGAAATGTCTTAGTTGTCTTAGTGAGTTTTTTTATTTTTATTTTTTGATGAGGAAGATTAGCCCTGAGGTAACATCTGTTGCCAATCTTCCTTTTTTGGCTTGAGAAAGATTGTCCCTGAGCTAATATCTGTGCCAATATTCCTCTACTTTGTATGTGGGACGCCACCACAGCATGGCTGGATGAGTGGTGTGTAGGTCTGCACCTGGGATCCGAACCCACAAACCCCATGCCTCCAAAGCAGAGAACTTAACCACCATGCCACTGGGCTGGCCCCCTTAGTGAGATTTTTATACCAATTCTGTGAATAGAAAAATGAGGCTGGAGTGAGTACAGGGTAAGAATGGGAGAAGGGGAAAATTTACATCACAGAGAAAGATTGTAACTAGAAAAAACCAACAGTGGTAGGATATATCTCAAGGTCCTTGTAGTTTTCTGAAGCAGGGAAGGTGAACTTTTGTTGTCATCTATTGTCTTTCTTAGAAACACCCTTTACCCAGGCCTGGGGAATTAAGGGCTGTCTTAGCAGCCACTCAGGGATAGGCATATTGGCCGTAAACTCTGTTGGCATCCTGAGGTCTCTGCAGAGGCATTTTCAGTTGGTGGTGCTCTCAACTAGTGAGAGATTTTGAGAGACTCACTCATTGCCAGGCTTCCATGTATTTACTTTTATAAAATCATTAGCCCTGCCAAGAGAAAGCATTAATTAATACCATATTGTTAATTACATCATATTTCTCATTTATCTGATCACCTGAATGCTTCCTGAGAGTGGGATTGGTGAGAAGGAGGGAGAGACAGGGAGACTAAAGCAAGATACAGCTGAGTAAAAATGGTAAGCTGCAAATGCAAATACATTTAAAAATGGAACCAAACAAAGAAATTAATTTGTAAACTAAGCACTCATGGAAGATGCGAGCTGCTGCCAGCACATGCTTGTTCTGCAGTCCGAGGCCTCTGTAAGAAGCATACTTCAGGGTACCTGCTTGGCCTTCACCCTCATGGATGGGTTATATGAGTAGTCGTCTCTCTCCAAGTAGCTGCATTTCTAGGTCTGGTTTTCTTGTTCTTAGAGTGATCAGATTTCTTACTTGAAGTCCTAGTATTCCTGGGCCTGGCAGGTTATTGTGTGTCACTCCTGGCCACCGCAGCACTCTTCCAGATAAGTTCTTTTTTCACCATGCCCCTAGCAAAGTCTTCCAGTAACTCAGGTCTTTGAAGACACAAGAAAAAACACTTAAATGGGTACTGTGCAGATGTGTGTGTGTGTGTGTGGGTACATGTGTGTGCCTTTTGTATAAGCGCATGCATGCATATGCGTATGAGCTGAAGGAGAGCATAATAATTCCCCAGAATGCCACAAATAAGAGAACAGCTGCTTGTTTCAGATATTAAAAGAATGTAAATTGGGTTGAGTTTTCTTTTGGCACAAGAACAAGGAATGCTTAAGTTTCCCACTCGCACTTAATTTATTTTTAGGTTTACTCACCACCATTTGTCAGGTTTCTTGAGCTTGACCTGAAACTAACCTCTAGATAAACGTGAAGGCAAACAGAGCCCTGAAACTCTATCTGTATGTTCTTTTGTCTTGGGAACTGTAAATCGGGGCATTAGGTGAATAACACAGCTTGGCTTTGTGTCATGAAAAGTAATTCGGGGCTGCGGGAAGGGCAGGATTTATGAAGCCGTCTGGCCAGGCTCGGGCAGAATGCCAGCTTACACCTGCTTTGCAGACAGGGCTATGTGCAGTTGGTCACGCTGCTGAAGTAGCCAAATTCCTTTTACTAGATAGAGGCACTGCTGTGATGGCCAAAGCAAAAGCAGGTAGGGGAGGAACCTGGGGGGGCGAGGGGGCGGGAGGCAGGGGGAGGCAACCAGTCTTTAGGAAACAAATCAATTACAAGCCTCCCTTTTCTCATTCCGGAGCAAAATTCCTTCAAAAATATTAATCTCTGTTTCCAAAACATTGTGGCTAAGTAATCTTGTGGGGTTGGCAAGAAAAGGAAAGTAAATCAATTTGCAAAGTTTCAGAGCTTTTTTTAAAAAATGAAGGATTGTGTCATAACTAAGATTGCTATATAATTTATCACCCAAACAGGCACTTTTCAAAGAAAAGGGAAGAACTATGATTAATTAGGCTGGGACAGCGCCCCTAAATCGCGCCTGTCGAAGGCAGACTGGGACGGATGGTGACCCTAGTCATGAACATTTATTCTGCCACACAATGAACCTGCTGAATGACTGTTGTGTTACAAGGATGCTTTTCTAAGAAGTGACAGAAATTATATTGTTTCTTTGATGGAGCTGGACTACCTCCACACAGCAGATGGCCAAGTTGTCACAATGCCAGAGCACACTACAGAATATCCATAGTAAAATCATCATGCTCCCTGTTTTTCGACCCGTTCCCCTTCTGAAAAAAGTGCAAAAAGCAGAGCAAATCTCTGCGTTTCCTGACAGGGAATGGCCAGCAGACAATATACACGGCTTGTCAGCATCTGATTAATTAGGATTAAAGGCCCGAGTTAGAACTTACATGGGGATAGCACTGTTCTTTGTGATCTCAATGCTAATGAAGTTGAACATGAACTCTACCTTTTCTAACAAAGTCATCTCTTAGAGTTTTCAACTTTCTTCCCACTTTCCCTTACTTACAGACTCATTAGTGTGCTAGGTCCCGACAGATGCCATAACAAATTACCAAAAATTGAATGCCTTAAAACAATTTGTTGTTAGTGCCATCAAGTCAACTCTGACTCCTAGCTACACTGTGTACAGCAGAGTGGAACCCTGTCCAGTCTTTTTGCACCATCCTCTCACCTTCTGGTGCTATATCAGACAAGGCCCTCCTGTTATTCATAGGGTTTCCATGGGCAATTTTTTTGGAAGTGGGTGGCCAGGTGGAAGCTCCACTGAAACCTGTCCACCATGGGTGATCCTGCTGGTATTTGAAATACTGGTGGTGTAGCTTTCAGCATCACAGCAACATGCAGCCACCACAGTATGACAATCAACAGATGGGTGGCATGGTTCCTTGACCAAGAAATGAACCTGGGCTTCAGTGATGACAGTGCTAATCTTAACCACTAGACTACCAGGGCTGGCCCTTAAAACAATAGGAATTAATTTTCTCACAGTATGGAGGCCAGAAGTCCAAAATCAGGGTATGGGCAAGGCGGTGTTCCTTCCAAAGGCTGTAGGAGAGAATCCTTCCTTGCATCTTCCAATTCCTGGTGGCTCTTGGTGTTCCTTGGCTAGTAGCCAAGCAGAACCCCAATCTATGCCTCTCTCTTCCTATGGCTGTCATCCCTGAGTTTCTGTGTCCTCTCCTCTCTCATAAGCACACCAGTCATGGGATTTAGAGCTCATTTAAATCCAGGATAATTTCATCTTGAGATCCTTAGCTAATTATATCTAGAAAGACCCTATTTCCAAATAAGGTCACATTCTGAGGTTCCAGGCGGACGTGAATTTTAGGGGGACACTATCCAACCCACTACAATTAGTGAACCACAAACAAACCTATTCCTCAAAAATAAACCTTCAACTCCTGCTGTCCCCTATCCCACATCCGGATAATTGACTACCTGTGTTCCACCACCACCACCCCACTCTATTTTCTGCACATCTTGTGGATATCTGCCTCTAATGTCTTTGCTTCCATTGCTGTCTAGCTCACGTAGGCCCTGAGGATACCCTCTGCAGTCCAGTGATAGCCTTCCCTTTCCATCTCCTCAACCGACCAACCCACTGACCCAAAGAGAATAGCCTCGTTAGTGATTTTCTGAGTTACTTTTCTTCCAAGACTCTATGTTGTGGTTTTTAGGACTTACACACACACAAAATAACAGGGCAAGGTAACATATGCTGGGCATCTCAAGAGTTGTACCAGGAGGTGAGAGACCAGAAGAGGCGGGCATCCACGAAGAATGTGGAACCTGAAATCAACCTTAATGAAAGCTTAATGAAAGTTTGGATGAGTTGGAAGAAGGGCAAGGGTATTTGAGTCAGAACTTTAAATCTCCCTTTTAATCTTCAGCCACAATGATAACCAAAATGTCTCTTCTGGCTGGCAGAGCCAGAAACCCAACTCAAAGAGGTTATTACAGATTACTGGCTCCAGTGATGGGAAAGTTCAAGTTTAGGCCTGGGGATGGCTCGATCTCGCTTCTCGAAGAGTGCTATCAGAAATATACCTTTTTCCTCTTGACTTGGGCTTCCTCTGTTTTGACTCGATTCTCTGAGAAATGGCCACCAGCAGCTCCAGGCTTACATTCTATCATCTTAGTAAATCCAGCAGAAAGTGCTTGTCTTTCCCAGGAGTTCCAGCAGAAGTGTGTGGGCTGATGCTACATGGCTGTGAGTGTCACACATCCGCTCCTGAATAATCATTCTGGCAAGGGGCAACTATACTCTTGCTGTCCAAGTCTGAGTAACCTGCCCAACTCAGAGCCATGGGGTGGGGTCAGCCACACCCAGCCCATGTGGACTAAGGGGAGGGAAGGGTTATTCCTCACAGGAAAGCCATGGTGATGTTAGAGGAGAAGAAGGTGTAAATGTGGGCAAGAAAATCAGGAGATGTCCACTCCACTTACTCTGACAATTTTATGGCCACTTTGGACACTATCAAATGAATTTCTAGCCAGTTGCTAGAGCTGTGTTTGCCCCTAGAAAACCCACAACAATACAAGATGACTGTTTTGGCACCACAGATACTCCCATATATTTTGTTTACCCATAGTGCCTTAGACCCTATTTTCAGGCAACTAGAAAAAAGTTACATTTGTCTGCTATGGCTGTCATAACAAAATACAACAGACTGCTTGGCTTAAATGACAGAAATTTATTTTCTCACAGTTCCAGAGGCTGGAAGTCCAAGGTCAAGATGCTGGCAGGGTGAGGTTCTCCTGAGGCCTCTATTCTTGGCGCATACGTGGCTGCCTTCTCTCTGAGACCTCACATGGCCTTTTCTCCGCATGTGCATCCCTAGCATCTCTTCCTTTCCATATAAGGACACCAGTTGAATTTGATTAGGGCCCCACCCTTACAGCTTCATTTAACCTTAATTACCTCCTTAAAAACCCTCTCTCCAAATACAGTCACTTTGGGAGTTTAGGCTTCAACAATTTTGGGGAGGACCCAATTCAGTCCACAATAAAAGAGCAAACTTATTTTCATTGATTTACCTCTTGTCTATGAGTAAGAAGTGGAATAATACATTTTGACACTGATCAACACTGGCATGTGGTGCCGCTTCAAATATTTTTTCAAGTGCAAGATCTAAAATGTTTTCCTGTTTCCAATTCATGATATCTCAGAGGTCACATTCTGATCCCAAGCACAGCCAGAATCCTATTAGTCTTCCCATATCAATTAACCCTACAATTTTCTCCATTTAATTGCCAGATGTTTTTCCTTAGGTCAGCAGACCAGCAACCAGACCGCTGCCCAAAAGAGTATTTTCAGACATGAATGACATATACACACACAAATAGTTTATGGCATGTTACATAATTATATCCCAAACATACACTGATGTTATAGTGAGGCATGGTTTATAGATACAATCTCTAAGTATCACAGTGCTTTATTATTTGAATTCCTTTTCCCCCTAAGCCAATGTCAACATACAGGAAAGACCAACTCAGAACATGTGATACCTGTTAAGTGTAACATGAAATATGACACTTAAAAGCAAATTGGTTACTAATTCCTGGAGCTGAGTTTGTTCAGTCTCATTTAAACCAAGTTGTCTGCTTCTCAGGAAACATTTAGCAATCCAAATCTAGAAAAGAAAAGCGAAATCGAGCTCTGACTATAGGTTGCCTAATAAAATCCATTTTGATTCATTTCTTCAGCTTCCAATGGTGCTAAGTTCTCCCAACACTTGTAATACAATTCTCACTTGAATTTCTCAGGTGCTCGCTACCCCTGATCTGTAATGCAACAAGTCACCGTGCCCCTGTTTTTGCCGAATTGACTTCCGAGTCATATGTTAGAATTAATTTGCCGCATATCGAACTATCCCTTGGTTCCTAGTGTACAATTTGAAAAGAATTTACAAATGAAAAAGAATAGGATAGAAGTCACCTCTAAAATGTTTCCATTTGGAAGAAAAAAAATAGTACCTACTTAACACATTAGTTCCTTTTGACAGGCCTTAGTTCTGGATGACTTGGGGAGAATTTGGTGTGTCATTCTTGGCATTACTTTCTCGTTGGAACCTTGACAACATCAACACCTCCAACTTCGTGAAGACTAAAACTGGGCTTACCACAAAGCTTGGATTAAATACAGCTCATTATTTACACTCAAAAGTTAGCCTTGTCTCACAGCCTCCTTTTGAGAAAAGGCACAAAAATCAGGATGCGGGTGCATGAAAGTTCAGTCTCTGAAGACTGTGTGTACACACTCACATAAAACAGAGAAATACGTGTTGGCAGGGTGGTCCAATTTAAAGTGGTACAACTCAAAGCTGTTGTGCATTAATTAGGCTAGTTTTTAACAATCCTGGGTGTACATTTATATTTAGCTCTGTAGAATAGAGCATAAACGTAGAACAACCATCAGCTCCAGGGTTGGACTTACACGTTACTGACATTAGCGGTATCAACAAAAGGAAAGTAGCACTGAGGGGTAATTATTATAGCCTAGCTTCATAAGGCCTTTTTTGAAAAGAAAAATTCTAAACTGAAAATGAAGAGGATAACATCTTGAATGTAATACTTGACAGATTCTATTATGGTTTCTGTCACCTTTTGGTATATTTCCTAACCGTGTATACTATAGAAAAGGGCAAGGAATTAATCAGGTTGCCAAAAGAGTTGGGTTACGCAGCACGCAGAAAGCACTTCAGCTACATTATTTGCACAATTTCTGTAGGGAGTTGTGCAATAGAGGCCTTAAATTTAATATGTCTGGCCCCCGTCCACCTGGACTCAGTTCAAACCCACTGCCTGCAGCTCGCTGAATCCAGAGTGGGAAATCAGTCATTATATTAGGAACGGATGGCAAATGATTCCAATTCACATTTTTCAGCTGGTATGTTTTTTAACCTGGAGCAACACCAAATTGGAAAATTCTGTAATTCTGCAAGCTGGGCATTAGATCTCTATTGCAGTCTAAATACATTTCTAGTTTGAGGAAGATGACAAGATGATTTTTCTTTAGAATTTCTTTAGTTGCTGTGCCAGCAACAGAAATTTCAAGGTCCACCACATCATCACCTTCCTGCTGTCCTTTTGTTTCTCACTAGGGGTGGGAGGATGGTGTCAGTACCATTAAACTGCGAAGATCTATGTAAACATTGACCTGACTCCTTCATGCTAATGGACACATTATATAAATTGAAAGGCCATATTCCGTAAAGATGAAAGTCTCTTGGAGATCGTTTTTAAAAACAAAAAGGAAAGTAATGCTGTAAAAAAACAGACAAAGAAAATGAAGAAGCAAGTGATAGAAAAAGAAATGTCGGCCAGCTTCTAACCACATGAAATACGGTCAATCATTTTAGTAATAAGGAAATAACTCAAAATATAATATAAATGGATCTCAATTTTTATTCATAACATTGAAAACTAACATCCAGTGCTGGTGAGGATATAGGGCTATATACTTTGCTGGCAGAACAATGAACCCCCACAATCTTTATAAAAGTGATCTATAAATATAAATTAAAATTTTAAACGTTTGTACCCTTGAACCTAGAAATCCCAATCTTGAAAATATACAAAAATAAAAACAAGAGTGCATAAACTTGGGGGCCGGCCTGGTGGTGCAGCGGTTAAGTTCACATGTCCCGCTTTGACAGCCAGGGGTTTGCCGGTTCAGATCCTGGGTGCGGACATGGCACTGCTTGGCAAAAGCCATGCTGTGGTAGGAGTCTCACGTATAAGTAGAGGAGGATGGGCATGGATGTTAGCTCAGGGTCAGCCTTCCTCAGCAAAAAGAGGAGGATTGGCAGCAGATGTTAGCTCAGGGCTAATCTTCCTCAAAAAAAAAAAGAGTGCATAAACTTGAAAATACAAGTTTAATGCAATATTATTTGAAGTGGCAAAAATTAGTAAAACAACTCAAAAGGCCATCAATAAAGAAATGCTTGATTAAGTTATGGTAAATATAGTGACTTGCATGCAACAATTTTAAAATTGGTTCTGTAAGTATTTACTTAGAGGTGGTTATATAATGTATTACTTAATTGAAAAAAACAACAAATAACAGAGTATTATGTAGAGCGTAATCACCTTTGAAAAATAAAATAAATTCTAGACGTGAATATGACCATGCATTTGTGTATGTGTGTCTATTTTGTGGAGAAAGGTATGGAAGGATAGACAACAAAGGAGCAGGAGTGAAGGGTATTAACATTTTCTTCTACAACTCTGTATTGTTGAACTTTTTTAAATAAGCAAGCATTATTTTTTGTAATCAAAAATGTAAAAAAAAAGGGAAAGGGTAATTAATTTTGGAGTTATAATTTATATCGTATCAGAATTCTCCAGAGAAAAAGTACCAACAGTATGTGTGAGTGTGTGTGTGGAGAGAGAGAGATTTATATATAAATATTTATATTTATGTATAATATATAAACTATATATAAATATAATACAAATATATAGAGAAATATACATAGATTCAGAGTTATTTTAAGGAATTAGTTCACGTGGTTTTAGGGACTGACAAGTCCAAAATCTGTAGGGTAGACTGTTTGAATTGAATTGTTGTAGTTTTCCTTTGATTTTAATCATAGGGCATGGTAGTATTAAGATATGCCCTAAGGGATTTCCTGTATTCCAGACATGCATATCATACTCTTCTTTACCTCCATTGTGGAATAACAGCCCAATTTCCCTTGAGTAATCACGATCAGTCCCTCAGCCAACAGTACATGAATGGATATACTTCTTTGCCCATTGATCCAGAGACATGAGGAACCCCAAGTTCCTCTGCCAGCAGCAGTTTTAATTTCCAGTTCACTGGAATCACTGTTGTGTCTCCTGGTGGAAGCATTCCTCCTTTTGAAACTAAGACCTCTAGACCACCAGAGCATAATGTCATAGGGACAGGAAGCAAAAATTTTGCTAGTGGCTCATGAGGAATTATAGTCAGTGGTGCCAGGCCCATTTCCACCCCTTGAATCCGGGGACTCCTGAATCCTGGCTATAGGAGAAACAGCACCACATATGGGATGATGATTTAGGGCATAGGAAGCTGCCAAAGTCTCCAAAGAGCAACCCTATCTGGCACTCCCAGCTCAAACACCATTGATTGGATCTGTTGGTCCAAGCGGTGAAGCAGCTTGTACAGCAGCCTGGACCTGTTGTAGAGTCTTCTATTATTCTGGACCCAACTTAAAACTAACAGCTTTTCATGTTCCTCGGTAAATGGGCCAGAGTAGCACTCCCAAACGAGGAACGTGTTGCCTCCAAGATACAAAAAAGCCCACGAGGCATTGTGCCACTTATGGGGCTTTAAGAGGGATAAGATGCAACAACTTTCCTTCACCCTGGAGCAGATGTCTCAACATCCCCCATGTCACTGGACCACTAAAGTTTCACTGAGGTAGAAGGCCCCTGAATTTCTGTCAGACTTACTTCTCACCCTCTGACACACTAATGTCTTACCAATAAATCTAGAATAGTTGCTATTTCTTGCTCATTAGGTCCAACCAGCATAATGTCATCAACGTAATAGACCAATGTGATATCTTGTGGAACGCAAAGGCGATCAAGATCCCTGCAAACTAAATTGTGACATAAACCTGGCGAGCGGATACCTCTGAGGTAAGAAAGTGAAAGTGTATTGCTGGCCTTGCTTGTTAAATGCAAACTGCTTCTGGTGGTCTTTACTAATGGGTATGGAGAAAAAAGCATTTGCAGATCAATAGCTGCATACTAAGTACCAGAGGTGTGGTAACCTTGCTCAAGCAATGAAACCATATCTGCTGAAGCAGCTATAATTGGAGTCACCACCTGGTTAAATTTATGATAATCCACTGTCATTCTCCAAGATCCACCTCCCTTCTGCACAGGCCAAATAGGCAAACTGAAAGGGGATGTGGTGGGAATCACCAGCCCCGCATCCTTCAACTTCTTGATGATGGTACTAACTTCTGCAATCCCTCCAGGGATACAACAGTGCTTTTGGTTTACTATTTTCCTAGGAAGAAGCAGTTCTAATGGCTTCACTTGGCCTTTCCCACCATAATAGCTCTCATTCCATACGTCAGGGAGCCAATGTGGGGATTCTGGCAGTTGCTAAGTATGTCTACTCCAATTATACATTCCAGAATTGGGGAAATAACTACCACACGGATTCAGGGACCCACTGGACCTACTGTGAGATGGATTTGAGCTAAAACTCCATCGAGTATCTGACTTCCAAAAGCCCCGACGCTGACTGATGGGTCACAGTGACATTTTGGGTCTCCTGGAGTTAGTGTCAGTTCCAAGCTAGTGTCCAATAACACTTGAAAGTCTGGTTATTTCCTTTTCCCCAATGCACAGTCACTCTGGTAAAAGTCTGTAAGTCTCTTCGGGTAAAGCTGGGAGAAAGATTAAAAGTATTAATTTTTGGCAGTATACTGGCGTCCTTCCTCAAGGGGACCTGGCATCCTCTTTCATTCAAGGCATGCTGGGTCTGTAAACTGGCTCAAGCCTGGGAATTTCTTGAGGGGCCCTGACTCTCTGCTTTTATTATTCAAGTTAGACTTTAATCCACTTGACCTAAAACTCTTCCACTTATACAGATCAAGTAAGAATTCAGCAGGCTTGCCATCTATTTCATTTCAAAGAACACCATGATCAACCAGCCAATGCCATAGGGCTCACCGAGTCAGACTATTAAGATTGCTGTTTTGACTCTGCTGCCCATTATGGAAACCATGCCCACCTTGCCTTTGGTGATTGAATGTTGCCACTTGGCCCCTATCATTTGGGATCCAATTATCCCCACTGCATTTAGATTTCCCAATTCAGATACAGCAGTTACCCCTGTAAATTCTGATCTACAGAAAAGAGTGACTACGTAGCACTTCAAGGATGCTTGGGGCTCCTCTTACAAGTTTATATCTCACAGTCATGGTGAAAGGTGTGTCCTCTGGACCCTCCCATGGTGTATGAGCAGCTCTTAAATGATAAATCCACTCTAATATTCCAACCTCCCTAGGGCTTTGAATTCTTTCCTCTACAGTATACTCAAGGCAGGTCAGTATTTCAACTTTACTTACCATGGGCCATCTTTTGGTGCATGTTTCAGCCAACCAATCAACCAAACTGTTAGAGCCCTTTCTAACCCCCCCAAGCTGCAACGTGAAATTCAGAATCTCTGCCTAGTGGTCCCATATCAATAAATTCACCCTGATCCAGCTTAATGTTTCTTCCACCATTATCTCACACCCTTAATATCCATTCCTACACATATTCCCCAGATTTCTGTCTGTGTAAATTAGAAAATCATGCAGTTCTTTTGGAGTGGAGTGCATCTCCTTACGGGCATCACTTTCTACCTCACCCTTTGGGGCCTGCCAGGACTTGAATCAAGTTATAGGTCTAAAAGTAGAGAGGAGTGGTGGGGATGGATCCTGAAGAGAATCAGCAGTCATGCAGACCTTGCCTTTTATGAGTTTTTGATTAGGAGTTCTTATGGTGACACTTTCTGTATCTCTATTGCCATATCACTCTATAGACGATCAGTTCTCTCTTTACCACTGGAAATAGAGTCATTACTGTCTTTAAATCTAATCAAACTAGAGAACCAACTCCATAAACTGCAGAACCACTTCAGAAAACTCATCCTTAACATTCTGTTCCTCTAGAAGCACTCTTAGTACCAACATCTTTATCAGTCAATGTTTCCAGAGGAAGAGAACCACAGAATACATCAATAGATAGATAGATAGATAGATAACCAAATCCACAGAAAAACCCTCACAGAAATCCCTAGATTAGTCCGATTACATAAATGGCTATTATGGCCCAGCCAAACTGACACAAAAAAACTAACCATCACAACAAATGACAATCAGTAGCCCTCATTAGAATATTATGCTTGACTCTAACCCAGGTGAACTTTCCTGAAGTAGTCTTGACTGATCTAAAAACATTTCATCTTAATCTAACTTGCACACTTGCAGGGAGATCCAAACTGGATTATATATAAAATCTTAAAAAGTAAGAAATGAAGAGATCACCCAGGTTTGCCCATTTATTTGGTGATTGAGGAAATAACACGTGTTTTTCCTCCATTAATGCATGCTCATCATTGCTGTACACTCTAACCTTTCACGAAAGGGAGCTCAGAATGCCTGGACTCAACTTCTGGCCCAGCCATCTTCCTCAGGCAGATCATTTCATCTCTATGAGCCTCATCTGCAATATCTCAGAGTTGAACTCTCATCTACTCAGTTCTGTATTGCTAAAATTGTAAGATTAAAATAATTTTAAAACAACTATTGAAATAACAACATAAATATATGGAGCTGCTACAAAATGTTGCTTTATTTCCAAAGACTTTACTTGTTTTGACGCAGCATGCTTTTGAAAACATGAATAGCAAAAAAGAATTTATACTCCCATCAGAAGAGGGTCAATGGGATTTCCCTGAGCAATGCTCTGCATCCTAAATCAGAGGTTATCCTAACCGGCTCTGTGTTCCCTTGAGTGGGGTGGGTGGCTCTGACATTTGCTATAGAAGTTGTTGCCTTTGCAAAATGAAGATGAAACTGTTTGCCTTATAAATAGCTTGTATTCTGAATTTTGTTCCCAGGAGTGTACAGCTTATATTCTTTTCCTATTTCTTGTAGTAGCTTAAGAAACAAATTTATAAGTTGCCTGAAGATTTAAGACTGCTGCTCATGGAACAGAGGTTTTCTGGTGCAAAGAAGACTAACCCTTCTAGGCATTAAGTACTTGTCTCTCATGCTCTGAATGACCAGCTCTGGAACACTAGAGCACTTGCTATAAATACTTCTGGAGGCCTTGATAGAAACAACTTTATATCCAAATAGAATTCAGCAGAATATCTCAAAATATAACCTCTTCACCTCTTACAGTAAATAAGTAGCTGTAGCAAAACAAAAAAATAAAACATGGGATATGGCCATGAATTTGAGACCTGCGGCATCATTTTTAGCTGTGTAACACTGGACGGTTCACTTAGTCCTTGAGTCTCAATTGTCTGGTGTGACAATGGTAATAATAATGTCTACCTCTAAGTATTATTGAGATAATCAATAGCATAACAGTGTACATGAGAGAGATTTGTAAACTTCACAATATTGGAAATATTAATTGCTCTCTGACAATCTTATGCTCTTGTAAAGGCAGAACAGGTTATAAAAGAAGTAGGTGTTATTTGAGAGTACTGAATCACAATAATATCTCCTTAAAATGAAATTAGAATTCCTCAGACATAGCAACATAAATCCAAAAGTGTTTATCTCTAGAAGCAGGGAAATGGGAAATGATGATCAGCCTTTGTGCAAAGAATGTATGGTTACAAGTTCAGAATAGTGCTAAAACATGAGTTTCACATATTTGTTCCTACCAGGCGGAGAGAGACCAGCCAGGAGATAACAGATGGAGTGTTTGAAAGGACAGAACTAACCTTTCTGGAGAAAGTCTGGGGATAGGTTTTTCTGGAGGGAGCATGAAGGCGGGAGCACCGTAGATCATTCTAATACATGGACTGTCAGTAAATGTCAAGACTTGCAATAGAAACCTCTCAGTACAGATAGCACCTGTTTCTCCAGCTGGTTCTCAGCCTGAAATTATAAGGAAAACAACATGGAGGCAGGAAAGGATCTGTTTGGGAACGATTAGTTTCTACTCTAGAAGCAATAGAATCAACAGGAAGTTCTTACATGTGATCTTTATTCAAAACTAGAAGGGGAATCCAGTAGTGAACATTTGTTCTGAAATTTCTTTAACTTGGATCAGACTACATGCCCTACATCTTCTGGATCTGACTAAATAACAATCTTTAGGACATGGTATCTTGAACTTCACAGTAACTAAAAATAAGAACATGGATGTCATTTTTGATACTGCCTCTCAAATAGTTCTCAAAAGTGTCCACCTCTCTTCATTTCCACCTCTACCTCCCCACCCCCGCCAGGCTAGCCTCCACTGGACAACTCTCTGCTGATTGGCAGGCTTGCCACCTCTCTCATGGTATGCAGCATCATCTTGCTAAAACCTGAATGTGTTTCCCGGCTTCAAACTGTCAATGGTTTCCCACTGTACTTCGTCCCATGGCTGCAAGGCCCTATATTTCAAACTCTTCCTCTCCCACTAGCCTCCTCTCCAGCCACTTATCTGACATGGCCCTTTTGTGAAGATCCTGGCCTTCCTTGAACGTCCCAAGTTCTTTACTGCATCAGCAATTTCTCTATATACCTTCACCCCTTCGTGTGGAATGATGTTCCCCTCAGGCTTCCCACTGACTCCTTTCTACTATTCTTCAGGTCACAGATTGAAAGCAATTCCTAGAGAACTGATGACTCCCACATATTTACAGCCCCTCTGATATTCTCTATCACTACCCTTGATTCTACTCCTTCATAGCAATTCTCATCACATGTTCAATTACAGGTTCAGCTGTGTTTTCATTTAATGTCCTCCTCCTCCTACATGATAAGTGCCATGAGCAATGATCATTTCTGCCTTATTCACCATTTTATACCCAATGCATTGCCTAGTGCCTGTAACAGATAGTTGCTGAGTGGAAAAATGACTAAATGTTAAGAATATTATAATAATTTTCCATTCATCTAAAATAATTAAAACATCTTAAATCTTGGTTGTCATTGTTGGGAACTCCCACTACACACACACAACTGTCTTCTTCAAACTGCAAGACTGACACTAAACGATGTTGAATTTGTTACAATGATCTCTCCTTAATGAGACAACAAGCCACTTGAGATTTTGGACAGTGTTTTGTTTTTCTTTAGATACCTAACATTTGACAAAGAATAAGCAGCCAGCACATGTTTATACAAAGTTTTTATCTTTAAACTCAAATTAGTGAGATGACGAAACTTTAAAATATTGACCACGTTAATTTTTCAAAACCTATGTGCAGCTCTCACTAATATGCTTGGGTGCCCCATTTTACAAATTGTAGGCAAGACAGGAACAAAATACTACATCAACGGGAAATACCCTGTCCTCGTAAAGAATATCAGGGTAAACCTTCAGGTGTCCATCTAACTTTCCATAGGTGAGAGGGTACAGTTAAGAAGTACTCTGGGGGCCGGCCCAGTGGCGTAGTGGTTAGGTTTGTGTGCTCTGCTTCAGCACCCCAGGGTTCGCAGGTTTGGATCCTGGGCATGGACCTAGCACCGCTTGTCAAGCCATGCTGTGGGGCATCCCACATAATAGAGGAAGATTGGCACAGATGTTAGCTCAGTGACAATCTTTCTCAAGCAAAAAGAGGAAGATTGGCAACAGATGTTAGCTCAGGGCCAACCTGCCTCACAAAAAAGAAGAAGAAGAAGAAAAGAAGGAGGAGGAGAAGAAGAAGCAGAAGCAGAAGAAGCAGGAGGAGGATAAAGAAGGAAGGAAGGAAAGAAGAAAGAAGAAGAAGCAGGAGGAAGAGAAAGAAGGAAGGAAGAAGCAGAAGCAGAAGAAGCAGAAGCAGAAGCAGAAGCAGAAGAAGAAGAAGAAGAAGAAGAAGAAGGACTCTGGATCCAGATTACCTGAGGAGAATCTGAACTCGGGCACAACTGACAATGAGATCTTAACCAAGTTTTTTACTCTCTTTGTAATTCAATGTCCTCACCTATAAAATGAAGAGAATAATAATAATCCTGACTTCAGTGGTTTGTTGTAAGGTAGCCTCTGAGCTGAACTCTCAATAATAGAAAGGATATCAACAAAATGGATGGGGAAGACAGGAAATCAAAAGTCAAAAGAAGATGGAGACATTTTGAAAATAAACTGGAGCCTGGACTGCAAGGGGAGGCATGGTAAGAAATAAATCAGGATGGTCAAAAGCCTTGAATGCCACATGCAGACTTTGGATTTCATGCAAGAGGCAAAGAGGCTCATTTGGGAGCTCTGAGAATAGATTTGGTGGGATCAAAACTATAGGATGGGCATAGTGACCCAGTGTTGTTTTTGCTGCCCATTCACCCATCGGCTGATAACACGCTAATTTTCCTCTATGTAAATTTTCCTTACCCATCTCATAGGCTTTGTGCTTCAGGTGGAATTCATTTCACTCTCAGCTCCAGGAGCAACTCGGTGACTCAGACTTGGCACCCAAAGGATTCCTTTCCCCTGATGACCAAGATTGGTTCAGAATGGACATGTGGTCCAAGCAGCCAACAAGAGGCAATGGGATTTTTGCTGATACTGCTGAGAGATAGATACACCGTCTTTCCGGTTAGACTCACATCTGGGAGGTTGTAGGCCTAGATTTGCTGGCAGGTATTTTTGCCACCCCATAAAGCCTGAGAATGAAGCCCACGTGGAGGAGAATAGAGTTGATAGAAGTAGAGAGCCTGGGTCCTTGTGATGTCATTTGAGCTACACTTGAACTACCCAACCGCTGGCCTTCACACGGACCTAAGTCAATAACTCTCTTTCCTTGAGTTGGATTTTCTGCCCCTTACAACGGAAAGAATCCTGATTGATATTGCAGTGACAAAGATATGCACAGGGCCAAAGGTCTAAGAATAGAGATAATGAAGGGACAAAAGTAAGATATGATATATGGGGGAGGGGAACTTGGTTGAGGATGATTTTCGTAGTTCTCCCTGATTCTTTAACTACAGAGTTATCATTATTATTGAACAACACAAGGGCACTGTGTTGTTCACTCATATGACTGCTATCAGGAACTGTCACGACTGTTTAGGAACACTAAATAATAAGACAAATTTTCGTTTGACCATAAAATTCCATCATTACTTCTCTCTCCTTCCCAAATTATGATCAGATATAATGTTAATACAAGGATAGTCTAACTCATTTATTTATACATTTTTTTTTAATATTAAGAAGCTTAAATGAAAGAAGGTATGGATATCATGACTGAAAGTAGATCCAGTGTGACTCATAGAGACTAAATTTTATTTGTCAGGGAATATATGCATTTGGAACACAATAAATCTTTGTTGATGAATAGTAACCGCTAACACTTATCAAACCCTTACTCTAAGAGACTTACATATTTTAACTAGTTTAACTTTAACTATTACTCTTTCAGAAATATACTTTTTATGTCTATTTTACAGTTGAGAAAACTGAGACACAGATAGGATAAATAACTTGCCTTGGCTCCTACTAGTGCCAGGATGCAAAACTGGATAGTTTAGCTGTAGAGCCATATACTTAAGTACTACACTTGGAGGAAGTAAAGAAATTAATGAACAAATATGTGGTCCCTTCTTTTTTCCCAGTGGTGGGAAATACATGGCAACTGGACCAAGTCTTTGTGACAACTTGGCTCTGTTGCTCTTCAATAGAGTCACATTCTCTTAATGTCTTGGTTACCACCTGATTATCAATTATATGCTTTGGGAAAGCTGTGCTCACTATTCCCCGTCTCCCTGGTACAATTCAGTACACTGAAAAGGCAATTTACTCAAATGAAAACCTTTCTAAATGCTAGCACGGTAAACTGGAAGACTAAGTGCTGTTTCTCTATATTGTCTACTGGTAGTAAGGGAGTAGTTGAGTCACTGAGAGAATTTGGCTTATTACCAGTCTGATGTCTAGTACTCCTAGCATTTCCTGCTCATATTGAAATGGATGCCAGGTACCACCTGTGTGTTTCAGATGAAAGTCTTGCCCAGAAAGCAGTGACAATTTGCCCACCAATTTATAGTCTGCAGTATTAGGTGGGACGGGTGGCACTGTAATCACTAATCTGATGTGAATCAACACTTAGCATAATGGCACAGCATTTTCCACTTGAATTTGCACCTGAGTTTGTGCCTCTCGGCTTCCATAGAAGTGCTAATCATATCTCATAAAGACGGCAATTTAAAAATCAATCTCCGTGTTCATAGAAATATGACATTTAATTCTTGGCTGATGTCGCTATCAGGAGAGAGGTAAGATAAACTTCCAGTTAAAAAATCAGGGAGTTCATGCATTTAGTTGTGAAATATCTCATTGTCACAAAATGCCTACCCTCCCTTTGAGGGATGTATCTTTTTGAGTTCATAACGACTCTTCTGGCAGCCTTTAATGTGCGCAGCCAACTACCTCTTCACCTTAAGACATACGATCTTGAAGGCTTTCCTTAGAAGCATCAGAAGAGATATTGGGTTGGTTGGTTTGTTTCTTTAGAGGAAAATAATTCAGTATTGGTGATTGAAATAAGAGTTAGTTCCGTACACTTTAAGCTCCTGGTTCTGTTGCTCCACGATTTTGGCAGCATCAACTTCAGCGCTTATATTGAGTCTATAGAAACCAGAGAAGCACTTCCTGTCTGCTGCCTAAGGTTGAAAAATGTTTTGTCTCCTGTGAGTGTGATGTCCAAATCCTTAAGTTAACCTTTGTTACCTCCTTTGCCAGAAGCTATAGAGCTATGCCTCCCCCCCAATATTGTTTATACCTAATGACCTCTTAAAATAAGATTTTTCCTTTTTTTTTCATTTCCCTAGATGCAGACCTGAGTGAAAGATAAAATTTGCCAAGCAGTGTATTGAGTGGAGTTCTTCAAACTTTTTTTCCCAGAAGCCATGTATTACTCTGAAAAGTAATAAGCTCCTAGTATTATAACATTTCTTCTCTCTTAACTCTCTCATATTGTTCTTATTTGTGTGAGCATTAAGAACTTAAGTGTCTATTTATACATACATAAGCTCATCTGCTTCTGACATTCTCATGTTAGTTGATTTGGTCAAGAGGTACTTGAATTTTCTTCACACTGAATCCATTCAGCAGATTTTATTCTACATCATAGTAGCTCAGACACTTCTATCCAGGGCTTGTCTTTTGAAAGAAGTTTGACAGAACTGGATCCTTTATACCCTGACACATACTTTCTGGGAAAAGTTTGTGGAGTGGGCGTTCACTATGTATATTTCTGGTCTACTACCTTGATGAATTCTTCCGTCGGGATTTCCATGTATCTAGTTATTTAGACAAAGTTTCTCTGTGCTGTTTTTTCTGCACCATCGTACTCAGTCAACTCTTGAGTATTCCATTGACTCTCTCTTTACGCTCCTGAACTAGATTTCAAGTTTCTTGAATAATTTGGCCTAACACTTTCCTTTTTCTCAATGTCTAGTTGAAAGTGCTTCTTTATTTATTTTCTGGCAATGCCATCCACTTTTTTCTTCTATTTAGAACCTTTTTCTGTTGCATGTATTTATTTTTTATTATTACTTTTGTCAGCAAACTGAACCCAGGAACTCCCGTTGGTTCAGACAACCTCTAGTATGACTCCTTTTGAAATGGGTAATTCAAAAGGTGATTGTTGATTCAAGGCAAAAAGTCAAGAGGGAAGGCAAAGAAAAATACAGAGGTGGGAGTGAGGGAGATTAGATCTAAATTACAGGTTTCATCTTTTCAAGCTTAAGCCAGTCCTCTCCCTCTTTCTTCAGAATCCTATTTAGCAGACCATCAGAGACCCATCTCCCTCTAAGTCTTCCTCACTGATGTCCTCTTTTCTTTTTAAACTTACCAACTTGAATCCCCACAGTACTATCCATCCCACCTTCCTGAGTCATATTATTGATGTTGTGAAGGCTTGTCTCTTTCTCCCACTCCACTAGCTAATGTGTACATAAATTGATAGTTTATTCCTTTAATTTATATATTGGTTCAGTTCTTTGTGAGTCCAAATGTACAGCTCCTTTGTCTATTCAAACAGTGGAGCAAAGGGAAAAAAGGCAATCAAAAATCCGTTTTCGTTAGTTTAGGTTAGTGTTTATAATAAAGAATTGAGACAGGCTATAGGCAAAGAGAAAAGTGTCTGTCTGTCCTTACTGTCTACATTAGGCAGTAAGATAAGTAAGACAGTAAGAAGTTAGAGATACCTATTTCAGACTGTAAGTTTTTGAAGTAATGGAGAGTAATTCTTTAAAATATCTTGCATAGCTTTTAGAATTATAATTGGAAAAATGTTTCCCTTAATAGCACCAATTTTATCTAAACATAAAAGTTTTACCAAGACCGTGATCTCTAAATCTCATTAATTGTGCATAATTATTAGTAAAAAGTTTTGAACATACAGTCCCAATAAATATATGTTTATATGGATATTCATATATATTGCTTTGACTATATTATATGCATTATAAAGCACAAAAATCAAGTTGAAAATTAATGAGATTAAAGCAATTTTTAATGAAATCTTTTTTCCCCGAACATGTTGCCCATGTAGTTAATAATGAAGGCAACTGTCTTTGACTCTTCACTTTCCTTCAAATGTCATATCTAAAGAATGACTAAGTCCAGTCCATTTCATCTCTAAATTTATCTCAATTCTCACTTCTCTATTCTTACCACAGCCTTGGGGTAGAATCTCACGAGCTCTCACCTGGACTCTCTCGCTAGTCTCCTTGCTTTCTTTGCCTCTTTCTCTGCAATGTGAGCTTTATCCAGTGGCCTGGGTGCCCTTTCCAAAACTCGATACTGATCATGTCTCTCAAGTCCATCAGTGGCTTAGCATTGCCTACAGGACAGAGTTGAAACTCTTGAGCATAACACAGACCTGCCCTTGCTTACCTTTGCACATTTACCTTCCTCCTCTCCCATCTGACTCTCTAGCTGTGTCAAACTGATTGCAGTTTTTTGAAGGTACCAATACCTTTCTTTTATTTTCACCTTTGTATGTGATATTTTCTCTACCAGAAATGGTCTTTTCTTCTTGTCTACCTGGTAAACCTCACTATTCAGCTTAAATACCACTTCTCTTGGAAAGTTCTCTTTAATTCTCTTTGCAGAATTAAGCACTTGCCTTTCTGTGATCCCTTAACATTTTGTCTATATTGAATAAGGTCATTTGTCATATTACTCAAATAACTTATTTCCATGTCTCTGAGTTCCTAAATGAGAAAAACTCTGCTCTGTTCCTTTTTTGGATTATCACTGTCTATCACAGGCTAGGCATGGAGTAAATGCCTGATCATTCTTCACAAACAGAGTGGATGGATAAACATTAATTGAACAAATGCATAATTTTGGTGGCAGTGAAGAAAACCTTCAAGTGGGCACTCTGCAATAAATAATCAAACAAAAACATTTTGACAATATATAAGAAAAAAAATTCCTCTTGCCTAGAGTTTTTAATATTTTCTCACAGCTCAATAGCTTTAAGGTCATTTTCAAAGTCTTAACTCTTCTATTGCCCATTCAACATAATTAATGATGATAATAATAAGTAAATGTATGTGTTTACTATGCATGCTTCACTGTGATAAGCAACTCATTGCAATATCTAATTTAACCATCACACAGTCCCATGAAGCAGGTACTAGTATTCCCTTCATCTTGCAAGTGAGAGAGTCAATGAGGTCCTAAAGGGTACAGAGTGTCTCTTTCTATGTAAGGGAAAACAATAAGATTTAAAAGCAGGTCTCCAACTGCAGCCTCTTAACTCAAATGCTCTGCTGCCTTCAGGCCGTATATCTCCAAGTCTGTTTCAGAATGTCTATCCTGACATTATTTCCTTCCACTGCTAGAGTGGAACATTTCCAGTGTTCTTATGATAGCTGCAAGTAAAATGTGTAATAAATATGATGGTTTTACATACTGTATGTCCCATAAAGTTTCTAAGATCCAGGAACTCTCTGGAAGTCTCTAGAGCAGACTGGTTTTTTGTAAGTCAAATGATTTGTTTCACTGAGTGGCCTGGCTTCACTGAATTTTACTTCCGCCAGCACCATCTCTTGTGTGGCATTATCATCTGCTATGGTTGAAATGCATGCTTCTGCAGATGACACGTTTTATCTGTTTCTATTTGCTTAGCTAATTCTTACCACATCAACAACCTCAGCTGAAATTTGTACTAAATTCTTTACTGCCTGATCATTCTTCATGGGTACCATATTAGATTAGCCTTGCAAATAAGTAGGTGGGCAGAGAAAAGCTTTAAAAATGGTGTGTGCCTTGTATTATATTGAAATATTGCTTGCTAATTTTTAATTACAAAATTACAATCCATATGATGTTCATTAGAAATGTTCGCAAAGATAGAGCAGGACAGTAGAATAGGGAGAATTGAATGATATCTAATAAATTCAAAATATGAAAAAAACCCTATCAGTTTGTTAAACTGCATAAAAATACAGAAATGTTACAGTACTTTTTTTTTTCCTCCTGATTTGGAATAAGTTGTTACTTGACAAAGTAGGTAAGTGACTGTTTAGTAAGTAACCTAAAAACAATTCTGTTCTCTAAATGTGGGAACGAAAGACTTCTTATTTTACAAAATTTTAACAGAAACTATCAACAACTCAAAGTAAAAGCATATTGAAAACAAATTGGATTTCACATTTGATAAAGGAAATATTTTGAAGGTCCTTTTGAAAGTGTAAGCTGTTTATTTAGATCCATTTATCATTGTCTGTATTAAACAACATTTATTACACTTTCTCACACACATGAGACTGCAAAGCAAATTAAACAGGTGTCTGCCTACGAGGATCATACACATACTGCAACAGACACCACTGAAAATATGCCCAGAGTGGGATATAAATCTCTGATTGAAACATCTTAAGAGGTGATATGTGGGTAATTACTGATTATCCTGTATTTAGTCTTTACTGTCTTGGTATTTGAGGGATGACTGGTGACCATATTGTCATCAAGACTTGAATGGGAGTTACCACTTCCACTTTGGTTCCATTTAACTAGGAAAAGCTTTATGGGTGAAAGGAGTTTTCAGGAGGATCTTGAGTGCAAATAGGGGAAGCGAGGTATAGAGAGAAAAAAAGAAAGATATGGAATTAGTGAAGAGAAAAATTAAAAAGGATCTCGTCCTACCCAGATTTATGCCAATGACTTATAAATATATTCGTCTACCTCGACCTATCTCTCAAACTCCAGATTTGGATGCATGCTTGTTTACTTGGCATCTCCACTTAGATATCTGAGTGCTCTCAAACGTACATGTTCAAAGTAAGATTGTTGATCACACTCCCCTATCCCCAAACCTGTTACCTCCTAGTGTTCCTCATCTCAGTAAAAGGCACCACCACCCAACCAACCATAATTCCTCTGGAATCTTACTCCAAAATATGTCAGGATCCATTCACTTTCTCTCCCTCTGTGCTACCATCATTTGTTGTTGAAGCTATCATCATCTTTTGCCCAGACGATTTCAATAGCCTGCCATCAGCCTGCAGTCTCTCAGCAGTCATCATTACATTATCCAGATTAACTCAGATCATAGCACATTTCTACTTAAAATGCTCCAATAGCTTCCAATTTCCACTAAAGTAGAATGCCAAATTCCTTAACAAGACTTCAAGGAGCCATGATCTGGTTCCTGACTATTTCTTCCACCTCATTTTCTATCACTCTCCACTTAAAAGCTTGCTTCAAAAGCCATATATATATATATATATATATTTCTGTGTGTGTGTGTGTGTATGAGGAAGATTGGCCCTGAGCTAACATCTGTTGCCAATCTTCCTCTTTTTGCTTGAGGAAGATTGTCAGTGAGATAACATCTGTGTCAATCTTCCTCTATTTTATGTGGGATGCCACCACAGCGTGGCTTGAGGAGCTGTGCCAGCTCCACACCCAGGATCTGAACCTGCGAACCCCAGGCTACCAAAGCAGAGCGTGCAAACCTAATCACTGTGGCACCAGGCCAGCCCTAACCATATATATTTTTTTAACGCCATTTTTTCTTGCTTTAGGCTCTTTGCGTGTAACTGTTTCCTACACCTCAATTTCTTTCTTCTGATTTCCACTTGGCTTCCTCCTTCTCATCATTCCGGTGTCACTTTTTCAAAGAGAGGTTTCACTTCCTCAGCACAACCTTCACTGACCATCCACTCTAAAGTAGGCCCTTCCTCATCCCCGGAAGTCACTTTCTGTAACGTCAACTTTTTTTGCTTTCTTCCTAGCATTTAACATTATCTGAAATCACTGTATTTATTTATCACTTTATTAGTTCATTGCATGCCCTCAATAGTTTGTAAGCCAGATCAGAGGTGAGTTCTTGAGCCACTTGTTCACTTCTGTATCATATGTATTGAGAATAGTCCCTGGCCCCTGATAGAGTCTCAATAAATGACTGTCAAATAAATAAAAGAGAAACTCATAGAGTCATTGACTTTCTAGCGGTTACAAAAGGAAAAGGAGTTTCATAAACTTCATGTTGAATGGTGTACAATCTTAAAACATGGAAAGAAATATCTGAGACCATCTGTGCATCAATAGGGTTAGGTGTCTATACTCACTCATTGACTAGATTCAACTTATGACTGTCAAAGGAACTCACATAATCAAGTCTGATCTAAATAATATTGATAAAGGGCCAGATATTCTCTTTTAATATGCATTTTGCAAAGTAAGGATGGAGTTACAGAATTGCTGCTTGGATTTTCTGCTTCCTTGTACAATTTATAAAAACAGGTGAAGCTGTAGGTGTCCTGCTACTTAGCCAAGAGACAAACTTATCATTTTTACTCACTTAAGCAGTATCTTAAGTTCCATTGTCTTTGCAATTACTTCAAAGATGAGAGATGAGAGCATAAAACTAAACTGTTAAAGTAAGCCAACTACAGCTGGAGACCATTAACAGCAAAATTGGGTATGCAGAAAAGAGCAGTGGGAGGCCGAAGTGATCTCAACTGGAGAAGCCACATGGAAGTTAAAAAATTGCACTGAATCCTAATCCACAAAGAACACCAACAATGCTTTTTGATGTTATTCTTTCTGCCTCCAACCTTCACAAAACACTCCATTTATTATTTCATCTATTCTAACAGTTTGTGTGCATCTGTAAATTGGAAAATATAAGGCAAAATAGTGTGTGCCTTTGCAATTAGGGACAAGATTTTAAAACATCTCTAAAATTGAAGCCAGTTAGCATCAATACACAATGGCAAAAATGAGACTTATGCAGAAGTAACTGAGGCTCCTGGAGATGATTTCTAAATGTTTTGCTGCTAGGACTAGGATGTCTCCTAAATTTAATCAACACTAGAAGCTTTTACAATTCCTTTCTGGGAAATATTAAGCTAAAATAAGATAAGATGTAACCAAAGTCATGTAATGTCTACCAGGAGGATATTTTCAGAGCAGAAAGTCCTGGCATGGGGTGGCATGGCGGGAAGGGTGGGGGAGTGAACATTTGTGACTGGTCAGCTTTCCTCTGAAATGGACACTGATCAGGTTACCAGCAGCCAGTCTCTCCACCACACCCTTCCTACCTGCAAAATCCCATGTGAGATCATACAGTACTTGTCTTTCTCTGTCTGACATATCTCACTTAGCACAATGTGCTCAAGGTCCATCCAAGTTGTTACAAATGGCAGGATGTCCTTTCTCCTGGTGGCAATCATACTACAATATATAAATGTGTTAAATTAACATACTGTACACCTTAAATTTACACAATATTATATGTCAAAGATATTTCATTTTTAAAACATCCCATGTGAGAGAGGCAAGTACACTTTCTTCTTACAAGTTAGGGGCCAAAATCTTATTCTCTAAAAACATAGAACACTATTCTAGTCCTTACTACACCAGATCCTCATTTAGGACACTCCCTTGACAAAATAAGAGCAAAAACAATGACAATAACCAAAGGTACTCAGTCTTCTCTTTGGATTTTATTGATTTATATTTATCCGTGTGTTTGTTTGATTGAACATTAAAACCTTGGAGTAAACAACTCATCCTTCTCATGCTCACAGAAGATGCACTCACCTTCCTCCTCCTTAAAGAACTTCAATCTCAAAACAAAATGCTGAGGTATGTCAGATTTTTAGGCTTTCCCCCCCTTGTAAAGCCCAGCTTTCCCATAGCCACTGTCACTGGCAGCTGGAAACTTTGATATCTGGTTAAAATGTTTCTTTTCCAAAAAGAACTGTGTTTAGAAACCAAAATACAACTAACATTTTATGATAAATTATGATGGAAAATTATTACCCAAATGGGATAATACTTTATGTATTTCAGCAAATAAGACTTTTTTGTCAGTAATAACTTTAGCAAAGGAGCTTGTTATCGTTTGGAATTTTGAAGGGGGTTTCAGTAAGTCAATTACTAAAATGGTAGCCACCTCCATCCCACCACTTCTCTCCGTGACTCCCCTCTCCCATGGTATCATTATATGTAAATTGGACTCAACCTCTGCAGAAAGACTCATCCGTATAATAAAATCATTAGACCATAATGATATATGAAATGAGAAAGTGGCAGAAGGAAACAGGTGTTTGAAAGACATTTATGCAGCTCTGTGGAAATGTTCGTGGCAGTTGCTATGTTACTATTAGCTAGAGGGTCTTATTATGCCTCCAATTTAATACCTAGTAATATGTTTCTCTCAATCGTGCACAGGCAAAAAAGTGGGGCAATGGAACCTGGGAAGACATGAGAGTGGGTCCATCTGAAGGGCTGTGTAAATGTATTTGACTGGTGGTGTGTGTGAGGGTGTATCTGTCTGTCTGTCTGCTTGTGAATGAATGCTTCCAGTTTGGACGAATCTGACTCTGAGAACTGATAGCTAAATGTACACCACGGTGTCCGTTTTCTTAGCCTCAGCATTAGGCAATAGAAGTCGTTTAGGCCAGCAGTGTCGTTTAGACGTTAAATCATTTCCTTTACAATTTTATTTGAAAGAAGAGGAGCCTAAGAATAATAATACAACAAGGACTTCACCATCAGACCTTAGGGATTTGACTGTTAGAATGCCATGTGCCTTTTTCAAATAGCAAAGTTTTTTTTTCTTTTCTTCTTACTTTGGTAGTTCCATCAAACCAGGGCTGCTTTATTGAAAAGGATTCAACTTTTTTTTTTTAAGAAACATTACTTCGGGACATAAGAATAACACAACGTGAGGTTGATTTCCCCTAAAGATAGAATGGCAATGAAATGAAAAAGAAACAGTGCTGATGTAGAGTGTAATCCTTCCTTAGAATAAAAAGCTCAAGTTAAAAGGATAAAACTAGCCCATGCTTCTCAAGGCGAGAGTGATGGTAGGAAGACCGCTATTTTGACCTAATGGGAACTGCAAAGGGAATAATGAGGTTACCTGACCCCACGCTAGTTTGTAAATGACTACTTTCTTAGAGAACAATTCCATCTCCAGCAGCTATCTACCAATTACATTCTTGACTAACTCACATACACCATACACACACGCATACACACATACCGTGGTGGCTGTACCTCTCTTCCTTTCTAAATCCCAAAATATTTCATTTTCACCTCAAGTGCTGTTTCAGTGGGTTTAGAACATGCTTAATTCAAAATAATCCTACATTATTCAGCCAGAGGTTTTGCGTTTCTCTTTAATTATCCTTGTGCAAGCTCCTTTTGAAACATGTTTCATGTAGGTATTTGTCTTTCCTTTGCTGCTTTATGCAAATTTTTAAAAGACATTTGGGTACAGAAACTTGAGCCGCTATTGTGTCTCTTTAGGGACCCACTGAGGGAGAGATAAAAATTGTTCATGCATTCCAAATGCCAGCCGAAGCAGATTTTAACCATGCAGCCCTGTCAGAGATCCCTCCTACTTTTGCAAAGTAAATAGCTTTCTGTCTTGCCTGTCACCTTTTGATCAATGTCTTTATGATAACACAATAGCGTTATGAAAACAGTAAAAGGAAATATGAAGATGATTATTACAAACGAGAGCTCTGCAACCCAAAATGGGACTGAAAAGTGGGGGAAAAGCAAGCTGATCGGGGGAAAGTAAGAAAGGAAACCAAATGGATGTAACTCCATATATGCTTCGATTGACTTTATTGATCTTTTCACCCTCTCATCACATCTACCTCCAAAACAGTCAGCCAACTCAAGACTTAATTATTTTCTTTCTAAGAAAAAGAGAGTGAGAGAGAGAGAGAGCCAGAATCTGTTCATAAGGGAAGCAGTCATTGCTGCTCATTTTTTTAAAAGCACTTAAGGGTCATTAGTCTAACACTGCAGCACATGTTTTATTCATTTTGCCTTAGCCCAATTTCTCAGCTAAGAATTTTGCAAGAAAACGATGCACAGTTCAGTAGGAAGGTGATTGATCAAGCCAGAAGGAACAGAATTTGGGCATCCTGATAAAAATTTTTCTCAGTCTTCTCAGTTAGAATAAATCAATTTTATTTATGTAGTAACACTTGAATACTAACTACCCAATGCCATCCGTCAGGACAAAATTGATGACTATACCTTTAGGTTAATATTACTTGAACATTTCATTCTGAATAATTTATACACATTTCTGTCTGAGTGTCAATTCGAAATTGTTTATTTGGTTTCAGCAAGTGTAGCTGAACCACGGCTTTTACTAGGAAAAGGTTCCCATGTCTGTTTATTTTGTGCATTAAAGGGACTTGTCCTATTTTGGGGCCTTGATGTTATTCTACAGGAATTGAAACATGGAACAATGTTGTACCTAATGTCGGGTTGCTTATAGCTTCTTTTTTAAGGGCCTTTTCAAAATGCTCTGTAGTCTTCAGTGGTGAAAACAACTAGAATTATATATAATTGGATAAAAAGCTGGCCAAATAGAGGTGAGCAGATATTTAATAATAACACTTAGATGTTGTTTGTGAAGAAGGTGTGAGTATATTGCATTAAGTCTCAATTGCTATTTTCACTCTTCGGCAAATAATCTAATCTGTCCACCAAGATTAGTGCTAACACCGTCCTCTCCTTCTGGGTGACTTTCAATGTGTATATTATTATTCATCTTGTAAAGAACGTGATACATTTTATAATCACTCTATTTGCTTCTTCTTCAGTTTTATAGTAATCACCTTCCTACTGGGCAGATAACATGAAAACATGTGCATGTTCAGATTCTGTGACTGAAATAAATGGTCGTTTATGAAATGCTGTTCTACGCAATAAGAAAACAGAAAGGCTTTTTCAACTCAACTTAATTACTGAGGATCTTGACCTAAGTCAGCCTTATGACAGGTTGTGTTTCTTCTTCTCAGATAAGCGCCTATAATATCAAAAAGTGTAGGGGCTGGTCCAGTGATGTAGTGGTTAAGTTCATGTGCTCCGCTTTGGCAGCTCAGGGTTCACAGTTTCCCATCCCGGGCACGGACCTACGCAAGGCTCGTCAGGCCATGCCATGGCGGCATCCCATATACAAAATAGAGGAAGACTGGCATGGATGTTAGCTCAAGGACAATCTTCCTCAAGCCAAAAGAGGAGGATTGGTACAGATGTTAGCTCGGGACCAATCTTCCTCACCAAAAAAAAAAAAAAAGTATATGTAATTCTAAGGTTTTACCGAATTACGTAATTTTACATGAACAAAGAGAATCTTCCATTCAATTGCAAAGATTCTACTAGATAGGTTCTCTCTTCCTCTCCACCCTCTCCCTACTCTCTTTTACACACACATTCCTCTACTTTTGAGAAACTTTCTCTCAAGCAGTCATCACAGAGTTCAGTCTCATGAGAGTGTCTGACAAGCAATGGGAGGAAACAGCATCTTTCACAAGGTAATGCCTTAGACATTAGAGGAAAAGAATCAAAACAAGGCATGAATTCCAAATAAATCACTCTCCCGTTTGATTTATAGAAATACTTCTGTGTTCAGAGTCCTCATTAGCAGAAACCAGCAGAGCAGTTGCATTTTATAGATGTACACAGACACACCACACACACACACACACACACACACACACACACACACACACACAAACTGTTGGAAATGAATCAGGGTCGCCATTAGAAAGCATGCCTTCAGATTTGCCTCAGATGTGATTATGATGTTAAAGGAATAAAAATAAAATCTACCCATGAAAGACACATGTACTTAGGCACCTATTAAAAAGTAGCTTGTGCTTACCTCTCCTTTGTCACCATGTGCAGCTTCCTATCTTAAATACTTTGAATCATATATTCAACTCAAGAGATATTTATGCAACTCTAATTATTTGGAAAACACTGTTCTAGAAACAACACAGTTGCCAAGCTGAGTTAAGTCTGGTTCTCTAAATGAGCTTAGAGTTAAAAGAGGTTGAGAATATAAGTAACACAATAAATATATTATGTTGTTATGTATGTATACATGCATATGTATAAGTAAACAAAACAAGGCCAAATTTCATAAGAGTAGCATAAAATACTTTTGAATTACTAGAGCATGATATATTTTATTGGAGGCATTTATTTTGGTTGTGTTATATCCGTTATGCATAATGCTATGTTTTGATTAAAGTTTACATGACAACGTTTTAATTAAGAATTTTTAAAGTACTTCATATATTCTATATTGCTATGCAAGGATTAGCAGTTATTAAAGTTACATGGGTTTATTGGCCAAGGGAAAAAAGGTACTATGCATTTTTAAGGGCTCAATTGTGAGAACATATTCCTAAAAGATTATGCTAAAACTAGCCCAGCTATAGACTACATCCAATAAGTTTAAACACTCAGGTGGCGTTCATTGTTTAAAAAGGTGAGTCTCATTACTTTCTAGCAAATTCCAAATCAAGTAATCATTACACATATAGTCCAAATCTTACTATTATAATAACACGTAATAGTGAATATCTATTGTCAATATTAGGAATATTGCTTCATAACGTTAATTTGTCTCTATCTTGTTAAATGAAACACACCTAAAAAATACAATTGTTATAAATTAATAGAAATGTAATTATATATTTATTGCTTCTATCATTTCACTTAATTAAGGACTAGCCCTAAATATAATACTTATTAAAGTTCAATAAATATTTTTAATAATCAATAAGTAATAATTAGAACCATTGGCCATTTCAATTATTATTGTCTCAAATACATACTCATTTTAAATATTCAATTTTCTGTGCTACTCAACTACATGACTTCTGAAATAACTTTAATCCAAGATTATTTCTTTCTTTATCTTAAGCCTTAGCTTGGGATATATCTTAAAAATATAACCACATGGACCAAAACAACTTGATGAATAATTTTTAGGGATTACTTAAAAAGGACAAGAAAATTCTAGAACGGTTACACCAAGTAAGTACCTGGATTCTGGTCCCTGATAAAACCTCTCTAAGCCTTCAAGACTTTTCCATCGAGCTACAGTAAAAGGTGTTTATTGAGTTTCTCAGAACTAAACTCTGTCACTGATATATTGTTAATGTTTTCAGATGAATCTCAATATTGCAGAGAGAAATGGGTTTGTTTATGGGCTGGTCGGATCCAAGCTAAACTAATGAGGAAAGTCGTTCAGGCTGGCCCTTTCCATGATTCTGTTGGCCAGGTGGGCTAGGTGTGGCTCTACTGTCGGATTGTTGGGTCATCGTGCGTTCTCGCAGCCCAAGCAGTGCTGAGAACAAGAGCACAAATCTTAAAATTAACACTCATAGTCCTGTGATCTTCAAAGCTTCTTTGGGTTCTGTAAATGCTCATAGTAACTGTGTGAGATGTGTTATCTCCATTTTATAGGACGAGAAATCAAAGCCCAGATGCCAAATACCTAATAAGAAGTGAACCTTGAATTAAAATCCAGAGCCTTCTAAATGACAGAACTTTGGTCTATCCACCATAGAGAGCTACATCCTCACTGAGAAAACTCCTCACTGGTTTCTAGGTAGAAAACTGCTCCTCTGCTGGCCCATCATTACAATGAACACCTAAGAGTGGTTCCTTGGGGCCAAAAATACCTGGTAAGAAGGAAGCTTTTTATGTAGATTTTAATCTACTAAGCAATTATTGGCGTAATTGGTTGTACTGTCCATCAGTTGAAGTAGACATGTGGTCCTAAAATGTCAAAACCAGAAGGCATTAGGGATGTAACCAAACTCAGCCCCTCTTCTAAGTGGTTTCCATGGCCCTCTTAAAACTGTGAGAAACCATGTTTGTTTGCTTTTTCCATATTTCTCTTTGCCAGTGCTGATTTAGGAAAGGGAAATATTGTCTCATTAAAATTTTTCAAATGAGAGAAAACAAAAATATGTGGCATATTAGATTAATCTGAGAGACATTCATATTATTAAAATGTGAAATCCATCAAGTGTAAAGTAACCAATCCGAGATGATTAGAAGGTATAATAACTCCTGGCAGTGAGGAGTTCTGCTCATCTGGTGCACTCACTCTGGGTACGAGAATTTGCTTTACACTTCTCCCTCTGACACACCTGAGTGAGAGAGTTCTCTCTAACAACACCTGAAGGGGTTCTTTAACACGTGTTTTTTAAAGACAATAAATATGGAACAAACCATATACAGTTCACTTAACACATTAAACTAATATGCCTGTAGTTATATATGAGCTGATATGTATATTTATATAATCATACTCCACAAATAAGTTTTTTAAGGTTCTATGATCCACCTCTCCTCATTCATTCAATTTTTCATTAACACACATTCAACAAATATTTGTTGTGCACCTACGAGGCCCTGGAGATACAAAGGTGAATACAACATTTGATCTGCATTTATTAAAAATCTACTATTACAGTGAATTTTTGGAATAGCCAGCACCACCAGATAAAACTAAGACAGTTGGAAATAGGTCAGACAGTAGAATGTGATCGCTATTCTTAGGTGAAATATACCTAAGTAACTTGCTCTTGCCAGGAGAGAACCAGTATCTTTGGACTGAAGAAACCTTTGAACCACCTGAAAAATCCCTGCTCAAAGTTAACCCTTTCTTTAGATACTCTTGCTTCATCTTTTGGTAGACATGTCTCTATAACTAAATCAGGCAGAAAAATTTTTGCTTTGTAGCCAATAAGGCAAAAGAAAGTTATCAATGGATGTTAACACAAATCCATAACTTCTGCACCAAGGGAGTGGTCCGAGGGAAACGCACAACCTTCTCCCTCCTGCCCTCCCTCCACCACCTTGCTGGAATAGTCTTAGCTTGACTAGAGGCTATGGGAAAAACTTATGCTAGTTTTGGAGTAAAGGGCTTTGTGGAGAACATTTGGCAAGTTACACAAGGCATAAATTACAGAAATATCCTCTCATCATGAGAGTTTTGAACATAATGGTCCCCTTCACGCCTCTCCCCATTGACCTACTGCTTTCAATTGGTACTTCTTTTTAGAAGTCTCTTTTGTACAAAAGCATTGGGATTTTTTTTAAAAAAAGCTTAAAAGGAATCATATTGCAGACATTTTGTCAATTAAATTTTAATGTCTTAAATATCTTTTCGTATAAGCACATACAGATCAACCTCATTTTAATGATGAAATATCATTTCAAATATAGAAATATTAAAATATATTTAATCCCTATTAATATAGTTTCATAACTTTCTAATACTTTGCCAGTGCAAGTGATGTTTCCGAATATATAAATGACATCATCTGAATAGCTTTGTGAATATGTTCATAGTGCACGGTTTTCCATAAGAGACGCTGTTAGAAGGAGAATTTCTGAGTCACGATCTCTAACTGTTTAGATGGATACTCCGAACTTTCTTCCAAAATAGCTCTGCCTATTATATCAACGGTGTTGTGGAGCTGCCTGTTGCCTCACCTGATCATCAGCTCACGATACTACTTACCAATATGATCAGGGTCATTAACTGATTATTGTTTTAATTTGCGTTTCAGTGATTACTAATATAGTTGAGAAATTGTTTTATAGGTTTGCCATCCCTTTGTATTTCTTCTTCTCCCAATTGCACTTTGAAACCTTTGACCATTTAAAAACAACTTTTAGTCTTTTTCTAATTGATGATTTTGGAGGTCTGTGCAAATTCCATAAATCAACCCATTGTCTGGTAGATATGTTGAAATTATTTCTCTCTCAATCTCTCATTTTCCTTTTAAGTTTATGATATCTCTTGTAGTAAAGAAATTTCAAATTTTCATCAGGTTAAATCTGTCATATTTTCTGGTTTTCTGTCTTATTTAGAAAGTCTTCTGTCATCTCAGGATTTTTTAAAAATCCTAGATATTCTTGTACTTTAACATCTTCTCATGCTTGGCTCTTCTATTTATCAGATATTTGTTTGTATAAGGCATTAACTAAAGGTCTAATTTTATTATCCACTTGTTATAGATTATTGAATACTTTATCTAGTCCCTACTGATTTGAAATGCCACACTTATCAAAAAATTATTCCCATATACACAACCTGCTTCCAGGCTGTTTATTCTGTTTATAATCTACATATTTATTTATGTAACAGGATCACACTGTTGTATTTCCTACAATTTTAAAGTATGTTTTGATAGAACAACAATTCCTCCTTTCTTTTGTTTATTTTTCAAAATATCATAGATTATGGGGGGTGGGAGTGGGTGAAATGGGCAAAGATGGTCAAGAAATACAAACTTCCAGTTATGAAATAAATAAGTCATATGAGGTAATGTACAGCATGGTGGCTATAGTTAATAATACTGTACTGTATATTTGAAAGCTGCTGAGTAAATCTTTAAAGTTCTCATCACAGGAAAAAATATTTTGTACTATATAGTGATAGACATTAACTAGACTTAACGTGGTGAGCATTTAGCAGTATATCCAAATAGTGATCATTATGTTGTATATCTAAAACTAATGTAATGTTATATGTTCATTATATCTCATTAAAAAATGCATCATTGACTAATTGTATATATTTTCTCTAACATATAAACTTATTAGTTTGTCAATATTCATTATAAAATTGTTGGAACTTAGATTAGGGTTGCATTAAATGTATAGAATTTTATATAAATGAATATTTAAAAGAATAAATGTTTCCATTTCTTCAGGTTTTAAGTCCTTTGGCAAAGTATTATAACTTTCCTCATATATGTTACACCTTTCTTGTTAGGTTTATTTTTAGATTTCTTGTGGAATTTTTTTTTTTTGCTTACTATGAATGAGCTCTTTCTTCTTTACTTTTTCTCTTTTTTTTGAGGAACATTAGTCCTGAGCTAACATTCACCACCAATCCTCCTCTTTTTTGCTGAGGAAGATTGGCCCTGACCTAACATCCATGCCCATCTTCCTCTACTTTATATGTGGGATGCCTACCACAGTATGGCGTGATGAGCTGAGCTAGGTCTGTGCCCAGGACCTGAACCTGCAAACCCTGGGCCACCAAAGTGGAGCACGCAAACTTAACTGCTATGCCACTGGCCCAGCCCCAGTCTTCATTACATTTTTTAATGGACTATTTTTGATATGTAAGAAAACTGTTGTTTTTGGATTTGCATCTTATCTCCAGCAGCTTACTGACCCCTCCTTTTATTTCTAATATACTTTTTTCAACGTTTTGGATTTTCCAGTTCCAAAAATTAATGCTTGCAAATATTGACAGTCTATTCTCTTCTTTTCCAATATCAATATCTCTCCATTTTTTTCTTATGACATTGGGTAGGACCTCAAGTACAGTGCTGAAGACTACTGGTGATAGTAGATATTTTTGTGTACATCTTCACTTTAGTGGGAAAGCTTTTAATGATTTACTATCAGTTTCTGATAGATAGTTGTTGTCAGTTGCAGGAAATGTGTTTGGTTTCTCCTTAGAAGATAATTTTTAATTAAAAAAATGAGAGCTAAATTTTATCAAGTGGAGTTTTTTAGGCATCTACTTAGTGGGTCATATGGATTTCCTCAGTTTATTTAATCTATGAATTGATGAATTGCACCTATAGATTTCCTGATGTTAAACCATCCTTACATTCCTGAGATACATTTTATTTGGTTATGATATGATTCTTATTTCAATTTTCTAATAATTTATTTAGATATTTGCATCTTTGTTTATAAGTGAGATTGGCTTAGTGTGTGTGCCTGTAACATTAGCATCATAGAAAGTGCTAAGAAGCTGTCCTTCAGTTTCCATGCCACGGAAGATTTTATATATCAGAGAAAAGTCAGTGACTTGACTGCTAAACATAACTTGCCTATATAACCATTTGAGTTTCATGTCTTTCCTAGTGTTAACATCAGTATAACCGTGGCATATTTGTTAAAGCTAAGAAATTAACATTGGTATCATACTATTAACTAAACTACAGATTTCATTTTTAACATGTATGTTTCAACAAATTTTATAAATAACAGCTAGTATTACTCAATATTTATATCATTTTCCTCCCGTCTCTCATCTTTCAACCACATTTCTTTAGCTCAAGTTAGCCTTCTTCCTAACATACCATTTCAAAAATCTATATAAAGCTGCAACATAGAGACACTCCAAAAAATGTGTACTAGCTACCTGTTTCTTTGGAAGGGCCTCTTCAATCTGAGTGTGTTGCTCCATCTGTCTGCACTGAATGCTCTCTGTTCTGAAAAGTCAGGAAGTGGTTTGGAGGAGGAAGGAAGAGATAAGGGGAAAAGATTGATTCAAAATCAACCATCCCTAATGCAATGTGGTATCCTGGAAAAATGACATTAGTAGAAAAACTGGTGAAATTCAAATGAAATCTGTAGTTTACTTAATAGTATTGTACTGATGTTAATTTTTTAGTTTTAACAAATATACCATGGTTATATAGATGTTAACACCTGGGTGAAGGGCATGAGGGAACTCTTGGTACTGTCTTTGCTACTTTTCCATAAATCTAAGAGTATTGCAAAATAAAGTTTTTAAATAGTTTTAGCCATAGATTGTGATGAGAGAAACTTTTAAGCTTAATAGAATTGAAAAAGGTTCTAGTGTATAGTAGTCATTGATGCTTTGTCAGCACCTCTGTCATCCACTATCCCACATCTTGTCCCACCGAAAGCCCAAGGTTGCCTTCTTTAGTTATTTTGTGCCTACAGCATGAGTTTTCATCTTAATAAAAGAGGTTGCTTGTGTGTATAAGTTTTGCGTACACGCTCATCAGCATGTGTGAGTGGTTCTGCAGATGCTTGTTAAGAGATGTTGCAGAAATAATAGTGATAATAATAAAAATAAAACTATTAGCTACGACATCCTCTGCATTATTTATATGTGAAGTTCTATGCTGAGAACTTAATGTGCATTATCTCATTTCATGCTCACAACAGTCTTATAAATTAGATTAGGATCCCTATTTAAAAGTGAGGAAACAGGCTCAGAAAAATAGGTCTCTTGCCCAGATTCACACTGCCCGTAAGCTCCACAGTTCAAATACAATCTGTCTTTCTGACTTCAGAGAACATACACTAAAATGCTACTCAATTATGATATTTACTTATGATAACAATATGGTTGAAACTTCATTTTAAAAAGCAAAAAGATTGATGCTTGATTTAATAATCTGGTTATTAAGGGCAATAAAATCCTAATGCAACCATTAAGTCAGTGTGTGACCCTAAGGAAGTCACAACATCTCTACAGTTTTCATTTTTTTCATCTGTAGGATGAGTATAATGCCTGCAATTTTACAGGATGGTGAAGAGGATTAAATAAGAATGTAAATGACCTAAGACAACACATGATATGTGATAGGTACCCAATGAATGCTAGTTTCTTTCCTGTGCCCCCTTGTTATCATTGCTTTATTGATATGTCTAGAAACAATGGCACTTCCCCATCCTTATATTTATGTTTTAGTTATACTTTAGAAGCTAACAGAAACCATATATTTAACAATAATAATAATAGTAAACATCTATATAATATTTACAGTACACTAGGCAGTATTCCAAGAAAGATTTATAAATTTAGACACATATAAACATATACATACATGCATGTAAAAATATGTAATACACATATGTTAAAATATGTATATTATATAATAATGTGTAATATATACATCTATGTAAACATACATATATTCACATAATCCTCACAACAATTTGATGAAGTAGATATTATTACCCAGTTATACAGATGAGGAACCCAAGTAGAGAGAGTTAAGTAACAGGCCCCAAATCAAAAGCTGGTAAGCAGTAGATCCAGGATTTGAACTCAATCCAGTTGGCTGGCTGTAGAGTCTATGCTTGTAGCCACTATTCACTGTTTTTAAATCTGCTGTCTTGATGATGACATTTACTATTAATTTTAAAAGCCATAACATTATTACACGTATAGAAAGGGAAGCCAGAAACTTAAAGATCAAAAACTTCCAAGCTGGCTACACCACTACGGGCGAGTGGTTAAGTTTGCATGCTCTGCTTCAGCGGCCCAAGGTTCTCCAGTTTGGATCCTGGGAGTGGACCTACACACTGCTCATCAAGGCATGCTATGGTGGCATCCCACACAGAAGAACTAGAATGACCTACAACTAGGATGTACTGGGGCTTTGGGAAGAAAAAAAAGGAGGAAGACTGGCAACAGAGGTTAGCTCAGGGCCAATCTTCCTCACCAAAAAACATACTTAAAAAAAAAACAAAGAAAAAAACCCAGAAAACATCCAAGCTGAGTTTCCAATCAGATGCCTACAGCTTTCTGTTGAACTCAAGCTGAGAACATTTGGAATATCTTATTACTTAAGAAAGGTAGACCACATTCTTTAATTAATGTCATTATTATGGAAAGTATTTATTAACGTCTCATAGCTAAGTTGTCTGTGTCCTTATTGATAGAATGCCGCGTAAGTCATTACTGGCTAAAGGAGTGAGACGGTTCAGTGACGGTTACAAAACCAGATGATGTATGCCAGCCTTTCACTTGATTGAAATGACAGATGTTAAAATGATACCATTCTGATTGCTCTGGGACATGCGTCTCAAACAGGTCAGGAGTGCAGACAATTTTACCTTAGGTCATCATTAACTCAGGTTCATAGAGATACTTTCAGACATAATCAAAAGAATTAACATGGTTTTGCCTGAATTCCCTCAATTTTAGGTTGCATTGCCTCTTTTTTTTTCTTTTTGGTCTTTTGCCAGAAGATAAGAAGGATAGCGGGGGTGAGGATGGGGGATGAAATTCCAAATGCAGGTATAAAATACTTTACATATTGGATAAATTTTTAGCTTGGAAAGTGGCAAGCTGCTACTTGTGGAGTCAAGGTCTGCACTTCAACTGGATTGCACTCTAACCATTTTACAGCTTTGTTTTGTTTTTTTAATTCAAGTGCACAGAACGGATAACCATCATTCTTAGGTCACAATATATTCTTATTGTCCAAGCATAGTCATGACTGGCTTTTACTTATTTAATTGGTTATTTATTTTTAATAATAAAATAAGCACCTATAACCTCACTATTCAAAACAAAAGCTAAGTTCTTGACACTAACCAAAAAATAGTTATGTGATCTCTCATCTCATGCCCACATCCCTGAAACTCAAGCAAACATCACCTTGAATTACTCGATCATCAGCCCCTCACTTCCCCTTTATATGATTGTTATTCCATCTTTATTCCTTAGAAAAATTAACACTTTTATATCATTGTTTTTCACCCTATGAAAAGGTATCATGGTGTATGTAAACTTTTGGAACTTTTTCTACTCAATGTATTGCTAAGAAATGTCAATATTTTCTGCATGACACTGCACTGCCTTTGTTCTGAGTTGCTATATAGTTCTACATCCAAAGTTTGTTCATCTACTCTTCCACTGACAGGTGGTAGGGTGTTTCCAGGTTGTTTTTACTCTCTATTGCGAACATCAATGCCACGAGTACTACTCTGCACTACATGTACAAGTGTTTCTCTGGAATATATTCCTAGGTGTGAAATTGCCTGGTCATAAGTAATGAGTGTTCAACTTTAGGAGAAATATATTTTCCAAGGTGGTTGCATCAATTTTTATATTGACCCATAATGCACGAAAGATCCAGTTTTTCTGAACTATCCCAACATTTGGTATTGTCAGATATTTTAATTTTGCCAATCGAATGGGTAAAAAGTGTCTCTTGTTTTAAACTTAAGTTTTTTCCCCGATCCTTAGTGATAATGAGCATCTGTTCAGAAAGGAAGAAGTCACTTCTATGTGTTAGGAGTAGCAATTTTAGGAATTTTAATCTTTTTTTTAATGGACAGATCTCAGTTTATTATAAATTAACCATAAAAGGAGATCTGGTGCCCTGAGGCACTGGTGGGGAGAGAGGAGGATTCACACCTTATTGGCAGATCAATCACAGAAAATAATCGAAGGTACACAGAAACTTCTCTGCTAGACGTAACCTTTTCTGAGTTTCGTTCTCTCTAACATTCAACATAAAAGGTTAGTAGCTTTTTGGTGGTTTTTTTTCTATATCTTGATTTTACGTGTCTGTATGTAAAGAATTCTGAGACAGGTTGCAAATCAGGGTCACAGCTGTTTCAAGTCCCCATGTAGAGCTCAAAGACTCTTGCACCATCAGCTCTCCTGAAGCGATATCATTGTCCCAGGAATTGAATCTTTTGACATGTTTATAACCCACAAATTTTCTGTGCTACAAAAATATTTCTATGTGCTTTATTAATTTTGATCAAAGGCCAGCAAAATTTTCTGTAACGTAGTGATAGTTTTGGCTTTGCATGCCGGATGGTCTCTGTTACAACTGCTCAGCTCTTCCTTTTCCCAAGAAAGTAGCCATAGGTAATACATAAATGAATGAGTGTGGTGATGTGACAATAAACCTTTATTTACAGAAACAGATCGTGGGCCAGATTTGGCCTATTGGCCATAGGTTGCTGACTCATGGTTCAGATTGCCAGAGATCTCCATTGCCCCGTGGATCATGAATGTGTTACTAGTCTATCTACTGGCAGAACAGCCAGTCATTTAAAATGATATACTTACTACCATTGTATGTTGCAGTATGTTATATCTTTGTATTATAAAATGTATTTATTTTTCAGGCTGTTTCTTTGAAACTAGCAAGAAAACTACGTCTAAATTTTTCCAATGATAACTTCAAGTCCAACAAATAAATCAAACCTGTATAAGGCCAGCTAATTTTTTTTTTTTGTAACAACTCAACAAGGTAGACAGTATTTTGCCCAATCTACAGGTGAAGATACTGAGGTTCAGAGAATTTAAGCAGCTTGCCCACAGTCACACAGTAAGTAAACAGCAAAAATTAGTATTTCAGCTTGCAGTTGCCTAGTCCCAACAGCTGTACTTCTTCAACTGAAGTGAGCCCCCAGTGTGTCCCCATGGAAGGAGGAATCAGTGCATTCTTTACCTCTGAGTCCCAACAGCTACCATTGCTAACATTTATCTAAAGTTTTCTCTTTTTAATATACCCAATACTGTGCCAAGTTCTTGGCATGCAGTATCTCATCTAATCCCTATTAAATTCCTTAATATTAAATTTTTAATATTGATGTTATATCATCTTGTACACATAAAGAAACTATAGCTTGTAGAGGTAAAGGAAGTTGCTCAAAGTCATGTACCTAGTAATTTACTGAGTAAAAAATCACGCAGGAGCACCAAAGCTAGTGCTCTTGAGCACCCTGCCTCTCTACCTCCCATCAGACCACGTAAACATACAGTGGGTGAGGAACTCTTCTGGGGAAAATGAAGACATTGCCTGAAAAATACTGGCCGTGTAGCTGTCTGGCTGTGAGTTATCATCATTTACCTTATCACCATTCATGGTTCCCTGCAATGTATACTTTTCCTCCAGAGCCATAAAATATCTTGTGCTCTAGTGTCCCTGATTTCCATAATCCAGGGTACTTCTTTCCCAGAAATATTGCTACCATTTCCTTTGAAGGGCAGAAAGAAGCTGCTTTTTGAGAGATTATCATTTCTGGCACGATTGTCAAAATACTGCTGAAAAGAACTCTGCAAAAATTTGCTTTTAGAGAAGGTGTACTTGTTTGCCTGAATTGAGAGACATTCATAATAAGGGCCTTCCTTCCTCCTTCCTTGCTTCCTTGCTTCCACCCCTAGCTCACTCAACCACTCATCGTGTATGTTTTCATTCATGTGGTACTTAGTGAGTGGCTACTGTGTGTCAGGCATTGAGCTCAGATAGAAAGATAACTATTATATGGTCATCGTCCTCAGAAAGCATACAGTAAAGCAAAGAGAGATAGGTATAAAAACAAGCAAAAGCAATAAATCCTTGGTACTCAATGTGTGGTTCACCTGGGAACTTGTTAAAAATGTAGACTGGGGGGCTGGCCCCATGGTATACTGGTTAAGTTCGGTGTGCTCCATTTCAGCAGCCTGGGTTCATGGGTCCAGATCCCAGATGCAGACCCACACCACTCATCAGCCATGCTGTGGTGGTGTCCCACATACAAAACAGAGGAGGATTGGCACAGATGTTAGCTCAGGGCGAATCCTCCTCAGCAAAATAAAATGCAGAATGGTAGGCTCCACCCCAGACCTGCTGAATTGCAATTTGCGTCTAACAAATGTGTGTCTGTGTGCACAGGAAAGTTTGAGAAGCCCTGCAATATGGGATTGTCATAGATATGTAGCCAGCCAGTATCATCATGGAACACAAAGGTGGCAGAGGTCTCTTCTCTGGAGTGGGAGTAGGTATTTTTGGAAACACTTCATAGAGGGTGATCACTGAGCCTGGTCTTGTGACATGTATAGATGTTTGCCAGGGAGACAAGAAGTAAAGATAACCCAGGGAGAAGGAAAGCATGAGCTGTGACCTTGCTAGAGGCCTGAAACAATTCAGTACTCTTGGGAACCACAGGCAAGTCCAGGTGGGTGAGGGACATCCCAAGATAATACTGAAACGCATGTGTTGATAAGTCTGGCCAACCATTAGGTCAGTTAAGGAACTGAGAGTCTATTCTACGGGCCAGGGGTTTAGTCCTGGCTGCAAATTAGAATCACTTTGGGAACTTTAAAAATACAAGTACCTAGGCTCCACCCTCAGAAATTCTGATTTAATTCGTCTGGGGGAGGTTTTTTTTTTAAGTTCCCTAGATAATTTAGATGTGCCGAGTGGGTTGAGACCACTGCTTAGAGCACTGGGAAGCCTTTGACAGATTTTAAGTAGGACAATTGGGTGATCTGATCATTTTGTTGGTCTCCAGAAGTCATCTTAAGAGATTGTTCAGTCACTTAGGAGAGACAGTGTGGTTGTAAGCCAGGGGAAACCTAAAGGGACCAAGTAGGTGACATAACTGCAGGGAGTGGGCTGGGGTCACTCCACAAGGACCCACCAGGCCAGCGGCAAGCTGGAGAGAAATGCCTACCTGAATGTATTCACATTCAAATTTTAAACTAAACTTGTCTACGAGCCAGATCCAGCCAAAGGATCACCAGTTTACGACCCCTGGCATAATAAGGCTGTAAGGAAATTAAAACATTAGAGATAGAATCAATGAGCTTTGACCTTAATTTGGTGTAGCATATGAGGGAAAAGAAATAAGTTAAACAAATGATGCTCCCATTCACAAAATTGGGACCAAAATAAGGAGGGAACAGTTTGAGGGAGAGATGAAAGTTCAGTTTAGGGAAGGCTGCGTTTGAGGTGCTTGTGGGATATGTAAATAAAGGCTTGGATATTTGGGATTGGCATTAGGTTAAGGAATTGCCAATGTGTAAGTGTCAGTTGAAGCCAGAAGAATGGCTGAGAATCTCTTGAAGGAGCAGGGACAGAGGAGCATTGAACAGAGGAGAATATCAACATTTCAGGGGCTCGAAGAAGCCCACCAAAGGCTGAAATAGAAAGATGCAGTGGGCTAAAGAGCAGTGGAGGGCTGTGATGGAAGCTGGGCCAAGCAGGAGCAAGGAGAGATGATTCACTTTACTCCACTCTTGTAAGTGTTTTGTTTGTTACATGCTTTCTTAATACTGTTCTCAATATGAAAGATACAGACTAATCAGTTGATTGTAACATCCTTGAACTTTGAATGTGCTACGACCCGTAGAATCTTAGAGTAGGAAACAGCAGAAATTAATCTACCTTGAACTTCTCCAATCCACCCCCACACTGTCCCTAACAAGCAGATGTCAGATTCCGATATAACATTACTGATGAGATGTTGCTTCCTCACAAGAGAGCTCTTTCTTATATTGTGCAAAAATTTACAAATCTACAAATTTTAACAGCTATTGAACACTAACTCACATACTACACTAGACTCTGTGAATAACAAGCCTTATTCATTTCAACATTTATTTAATAACTCCATATACTAGCCACTGGAGATAGAAGGAGGAATAAAACTCGGTTCCAGGTCCTTAAGGAATATATAACTTAATGGTGGAGACAGATATATCACCAGGTGCCTTTAATATAATGTGTCGAGGGCAGCCAACAGCATGTACCTGTGTGATGAGAGCTGCCTGGCCTGACCTGGCCTGACCTCACCTGACCTCACTGACCTGGCCTGACCTCACTTGACCTGGCGTAGGGTTCTGGGAATGATACACAGCAAAAGCTTCCTGGAAGACACTATACCCAAGCTGAGTGATGAAGGGAAGTAGGAATTAAGCAAAGAAAAGAGGGGAAGCGTCTTCTAGGCAGTAGCAATGAGAATGAGTAAATTGCCGGTCTTGGGGCTGTGTGTGGAATGACAGGCAGTCTGGTATAATTAGGAGGCTTACATGGCCGACCAAGAGACTGGAGGGATAGTCCGTGGGACCATTTGGCGTGCCAGCCCAAGAAGCTGGGGTTATAAAGTGCCTCGATCTCAGCAACCTTTGTCCACACAAAAGCAAACGCAGAAACTCGTTAAGTAAAACACATATGGAATCTTCAAGTAATTGCAAACCATAGGTATATTTTATAATTTGCATTACAGATCAGTTTCTGAGATGTCTGTGGAAGATGAACTTGAAGGGACAAGGCCAAAAGCAGGGAAACCAGTTAGGAGGCTGTTGAAATTTTCTTGGAGACAAATAATGAAGTTCTTAACCAGAATGGTTGTTGGAAGAAAGAAAGGAGAAAAAGGAGGTGGCCAAATTCAAAAAAAAAAAGAAGAGCAGGACTTTGTGACTGACTGGATATAGGAACTAAGGAGCAAAGAGGAGTCCAAAAGGATTTGCAGGTTTGCCTCAAGAGAATAGATATAATTTGCAACATTGCCATGGTTCCTGACCTACAGAAACTTCTAAGTTAGTCAGCAAGATCAACGTGCGTGGATATAACACAGAGCTGTGCACCACAGGGCCAGGGTGACAGAAGTGAGGAAAAGAGTCATTTCCTCTATGGACAAATAGAAACACTCTTTCAATTGCTCAGAAGGCCTGAATAAAAGCAAAAAAGTCTCTGAAACAGAGTTCTCTGGTTTTATTTTACAACTATGCAGTTATCAAACTCGACACCGTAATGAAGAGGGTGAAACCGGTTCACATACTGAGACTGTTGGCTTGAAACCGTCATGTGAAAACTTTCATTTTGATTAATATAATTGAAGTGTTAAATGTGTAGCTGCTAAATTGCAATCAAATCAGTAAAATGTTATTCATTTTTGAAATGAATCTGTCAGAAGTTCTATGGGTATTCTGCCAACAGTGGATTGGATTTGTAGAGTTTAACTGCAGATATTACTATTTTATAAACAGGTAGACTGAGACACTGAAATTCAATCCTTTGGTGAGGTAGAGTCAATAGCTGGCTTGCACATGGACCCCCAAGATCCCCAATAAAACAAACTGATGTTGTCCCTGGTGACTCCTTTGTAAAGCAGGACATATTTAATTACGGGACTAAATCAAAGTATTGAAAGACACCTGGGTAGGTAATGAAAAATTCACCACCTTCATTCTGTCTTGATTCACCACAAACATAGACAGCAACTCAAGAAATCTTGAGACTCTCTGTGCGGTTCATTCCGCAGAGTATAAGACACAGTTTCGGCACAATAAATTAATTAATGAATAATTCATGCCTGTCTCTATTTTTCTAAGCTAGACTTGTCCACGTTCTTTGCCTCCACTCCCTCCTCTCACTGCAGCTGCTGCAGCTGTTCCTTCTTCTCTTTCCCATCCCATCGCCATCTTCACCTCATTTTCACTCGCCTTGGTATCCAGTCTTTGAAAGCTCCTTACACTAAAATATCTGAAGACATGGCGGAGTACTTTGACCTCTTTGAGAAAATAGCATTTCCAGACTTATTCATTAAGAAACATCAATAAGTAGCCATTTAGTTTCTCCTACATGTCAGGAAAAATAAAGGTGAAAAATACAGTCATGTCCCTGCCATCATGAAGCTTACAGTCTAACGGGGTGGGGTGGGGAACAGCCACAGTGAATGTGATACGTGCTATGAAAGGGGAAGGGCAGGGTCCTAGGAAAGCAACCAGCACAGGCACCTAACCCAGTCCCACTGGGAGGGGTGCATGTATAGAAGGGGAGACTTCTGAAATGGACAGTTTTCCTTCAATTACCTGGAGAGCAAGTGACATAAAAGAGAAAAGTCAATTACAAACATATGGCAGTGGGTTCCAACCCTGCCTGAATTCTAGAGACCACCTGATGAACTTTCAAAATTTAAAATGCCCAGGTCCCATACCATTTACATCAGAATCCCTGGGACAGGGCCCAGGATCAGTGTCCTTCAAAAGGTCCCTAGGTGATTCTAATGTGCAGCTAAGGTTGAGACCTACTGATCCACAGATTGAGGCAAGGAGGAATTTCTAAATAATGTATTGTCACTCAGTCCCTCTTGATATTAATTTTTTCCCTCAGAATGCTGCTAGAATTCTCTAAAATTTTAAAATTCTTCAGATATTTCAAGTACGCACACAAACACACAACAACAACAAAACAGAAAGTGAGAGAGAACACAAGCTGAGGACCTCATTTTATGTCGAGCAACATATTTCAAGTTGACAAAGAATAGAATAAAAGGACATTGTTTTAGTACTACCATGCAACATTTCTTCATTACTTATCAGCGTTTTTCACTTCATTGTCATCACCATTTGCATTTCGAATGGAAGAGATTAATGATGCTATCAAACCTGAATATTTTCTGCACAGATTTGACGCTACTACCCACAAGAGAGGTTTTGCATTTTGTTTGTTTTGCAATAATTATCGTTGTCTTAATTAAAGCCTCTTCACACTAGAACCATATTGTTAGGTGTAAGTAAAGTCACTGTGGAGTTAGTTTGTTCCATTGGGCAACGGGAAAAAGAAACATCCAAAGAACATCTACTGTGTGCCACAATCAATAGAGGGTAATCCTAAAAACATGTTATTCAGTTCAGTCCTCACAACTCTTTGAGGTATAGATAAAGAAACCAAGGCTCAGAGAGGAATGTGATTTGCCCTGTGTCACAAGGGCTGCTTGTCACCAAAGTGCACACTGCCTGCCCTGGTCTTACTGGGCATGACAGCCGTGGGCACTTGCAGCGAGAGGTGCTGAAACTACTTCCATAAAGAGTCAGGCGGAATTTGGACTAAATGACAGCCTTCTCAAAAAATAACTTTGCTTCTTAGCAGTCAAGTGACTTTTTCATAAGTTACTATAATTTTCAGCTGACAGCTCCTTAAACATGAGGGACAAATGTCTAAAACTTGACAACAACCATCATCTTTATTTCAGTTAGGGGCTTCTGGGGGAGGGGAAAGGCTACATTAATCTATTAGACTCTCCAAAACCCTGAAGAAATCTAACCGAACGGAACTAAGTGTCTGAGTCACATGAAAGGACATTGGAACAACAAATTTTAATTCATGGTTTTAAAAGCTAAACCTAGGTACTAGCATTAAATCATAAAACCGTTTAGACAACTAAAGATTATAAGGCTGGAAAATGCTCATGCACTGTTGAGGGCTGCTAGTTATTAGATATCTAGATGTAAGGAAAAGAAAACAAATTGCCCAATCTATTTAAGGAAACATGTATTACCTAAATCTTTACATCGATTTTGATAAGTTAATATGCATATCACACTACGCTTTGTTCTAGAAGAGTGACTCGCACAACTCACGGCTCACTGCTAGTAAACACAGGATTTCTTGGCATGTAATTTGTGTGCCAATTTCATGCCTGTGTACATTTTTCCTTAACCTCATCTTTCTTATTTCAAATTAATTTTATTTTTATGGACTGTATGCATCTCCTTTCTGTCAAAAGGGGAGTATATAGAAATAAAATGATTTTTATATAGAATAGCTACTTGGGGGCCATAGTAAATAAGATACTATAGCCAAATTTTGGGTAAATATTTTCTAACCAATCAATCCTCAAAAGCAAAATTATTTGCTACTAATAGATACTCTAATGTCTATGGAGACATCAAATAAAATCTCCCTATTACATCTCCAGAAAACAGTGTGTGGCTTTTAGTCAAAAAAATGCAGAAGTTTATTGCTCGCAGCTCTTAAGAGAGGGGACGGGAGGAAGGCAGGAGGAACAGCTTTCCTTCTTGGAAATCCATGTGACTGGTGCAGAAAGACAGCCTCTGTCTCCTCCTGGGAGTGTCTTTCTGCTACTCTCCAAAGCCTGGCAAGGACAGGATTGGGCCAGGAGAAAAGAGGCATAAAGCAGGCAGTTTACGCCTGTTTTCAGTTAACTATCAGCCAGAGTTCTTGGTAGCAAGATCACAGACTTACAAGATCTGGTTATCTTAAGAGAAAAGGGATTTATTGAGCAAGTGCCAGGAGTTTACAGAGTGGATGGGAGGGCAGAAGCAGCCTTAGAAAATGGCAGGAACTAAGGCAGCTGCAGGGAACCAAGAGGCGGGAAGCACTGAAATGATCTTTTCAGCAAAAGGAGTTTAGCCAGGACAAACAGACGTGGGGCACGGTAGGTGGCTGCAGAATCACTGTCCACCACTGGACCCTGATGCTATTGCTTGGGTAAATGTGAGTCAGTCCTCTGTCTTTTTATCGTTCCCTCAAAACAGAAAGTCCTAAGCAGGAGGATCCAGTTGGCTGACCAAAGCCCCATACTCACTTTGCAGGTGCCTTAGGTGGGAGGCGTGGGGACCTGTGCCCAAGCCTGGACTGCTGTGAGTAAACACAGGGACTGCACACAGGCGAGAGTTTATGCTGTTTGACTGGTGCCTGTGCTATATGAGTTGGTTAGCATTTTGAATATTATCCCAGAATTCAAGCTCCCTTTTGCCAGAGGCAGAGTTCTGAATTTTATTAAGACTCGCATGTTATGACATTCTCTTAAATAGGAAGATGCTGGGCAGCCAAAAAGTTGACAAATATCACTGCAAGACTTGAATAAGAGCAGCCAAAGAGTCCTCTTAACTCAGATGTAATCCAGCCTAACTCAGCAGGGTATGCAATTATATATATTACTGGGGGAATATGATGTAATTTGGGGAATCAAATGCACCTCCCCCAGACAGGAACTGAGGAGCTGGAGGGCCCTTGGCTAAAGATTTAATCAAATACTTATTAACAGTAATCTCAAAGCTTTGACTGGGTCTTTGTGTGTTTGAAGGAGGGGTCATTAATGGGTAGATGCTTAGCAGTGGGCCCCTTTCTTATTCCTGGCAGGCCTTTAGTGTTACGATTTGAAAAGAAAGGAAGGAAAGAAAAGAAATAACATTGCTCTCCACAATTATGTGAAGTACCGACTCCAATGTATGGAGTCACCTTATCCACAGAAGGCGTTCAGGCTGCAGTGTCTCTGACAATTAACGTTTGTCTTTGGGAGCTCTAGGTATGCGTGTGTGTGTTCAATTCAACTGTTGCTAACAGCTCCTGGTGTGGCAGTAGTAGAAATATCTAAGCAAGAGTATCCTTAAAATTTCTGTCTCTAGCAGAGATCTCTCCAGAAGACCTGTCATTTACCAAAGTGTCTTCAATAACCAGGCCCTAAGCAAAAGGTTCTCACACAGGGCTGCCACTGGCAGAGGTTTTCAGGAAGCAGGAATATTTCCAGTAAAAATCTTTCTAGTAGTGGTGACCTGGCAGTGCTGCTGTTGTGCACACTATGGCTTAGTTAACCAAAAGCCATTCATGACTCCCTTTTCCTTTGCCTTCCTCTACTGAGCAGGCTGAAGGACAGATGTAATCACCCTCCCAGACTCCACTGCAGCTAGGGGTGGCATGAGTCACAGTCTTGACCAGCAAGTATCTCTAGAAGCCCTGGGGTGGACATTCCGTATCAAATAAGAAGGTAAACCCTTGCTACATGACACAACTTTTTCTCTCATCCTTTCTCTTTCTTTTGCCTGGAAAAAGGACTCACTCACTGGCTGTAAGTGCAGCAGCCATCTTGCATCTGTGAGGATAAAGGTCTCAAGCTGAGGAATAGAGAGTAGGAAATTAGAAGGCTAGTGCTCTGACTGCACCATTGGGCCACTGACCCACTCCTGGGCCGTTTACCCTCAGATTTCATGTTGCATAAAGCACATCAACCCTGACATATTTAAGCTTCTGAGTAGGGGATTTTGTTGCTTGCAGCTAAATGCAATCCTTACTGTGCAGTGTCTCTAGTAGAAACTTTTCTAGCATGGGTGACTCCTATGACACTAATGTCCCTGGCAATGTTCAATAGCATGGTCTTTACGGATTCAATGATCCTGGTCTTACCATGATAACGACATTCTAACTCACACATTTAACAAATGCTATGTTGTGGACTATAACAATCTTTCTTCTGTAATGCTTAAGTCATTTTTATTTCTATGCTTTTTATTTTTCTTCCTAACCACTAGAATTGGTGGTGTTAATAGGATCTTAGGTAAATTACCATTTGCTATTTATTGCTGTTGTTATTTTCTTGTTATCATTGTTGTATTATTTTATTTTGTTTTATTTGCCTAGTTTTGAACTCCCCTGAATAGTGAACTTGAAATCAAGGAGTAAGAAAGTAAGAGACCACATTTTTTTTCAGTTTTTTCATATTCATACAAAACTATACAAATTATACAAAATATATTGAGAATAAATTTAGTTCTGTTGATGATAAAAATTTTTCAAATTGTTTTTCTTCTTAATGTTAATCATTCTTTTAGATTCCAACATGTAACCATAAATCAATAATATCATTCTGTTCATATTATACCCTCTTAAAACTTCATATTCTCCCTTAACTTGGAAGAAGCTATGGCTAACACTACTGTAGAAATCAGTTTAATGTTAAAAGTTGATTTTTTGGGGAACAGCTGAGATTCAAGAAATATGAATCAAATCTTGTCATTTTGAAAAAAACAAATTAAAAATATTTAACTTTTTCAATTCCTGTATTGTAGTTTCATTTGATCAAAATGCTTTCCTTTAAAATACCTTCTAAAGGAGAGTTTTAATGCCTTTACCTGTGACAAAAAAATCTTCGTAGTTGCTCATAAATGGGCAAATTCCGTGGTCTTCTCTTGGCACCACAAAGGCCTTTTGAGTGTCAGGCCAAGGACGTAAGGGCAGAAAATGGCTTCTATATTTGAAGGTTTTCTGTCCATGGCTTCGTAATGGCTCAGGACATAAGATCAGAACAGCTTCTATCAGAAGGTCGCTGTCCAATACTCAGTGATAGTATACTCTGAGAAAGCGTTAAAGAAAACATCTGTCCTTGAATTTTTTTCACTGATGTGTTTGTTATTTTAGAAAAATTTCATTTCATTAAATAAAGTGGCAGAAATTCAGTTTGGAATATACATACATTCTTTATAATGTGCACATAATAAAGGCCAGATCCAACATGACTGTGATAGGAGAAATGCATACTTGCATATGAGTTGAAGTCTCTTTGACACTCACTGCAAGGAAGACCAGAACCTCAATTTGGAAGTTGGATTTGGCATAAATAGAGTGACATTTGCAAGAAACAAAGGCCCACTGGTAAGTATTAAATTTAGAAGGGTCATCTTGGATTTTTTTTTTTTTTAAAGATTTTATTTTTTCCTTTTTCTCCCCAAAGCCCCCCGGTACATAGTTGTGTATTCTTCGTTGTGGGTTCTTCTAGTTGTGGCATGTGGGACGCTGCCTCAGCGTGGCCTGATGAGCAGTGCCATGTCCGCGCCCAGGATTCGAACCAACGAAACACTGGGCCGCCTGCAGCGGAGCGCGCGAACTTAACCACTCGGCCACGGGGCCAGCCCCAAGGGTCATCTTGGATTTTTATCTGCAACTGTGTATTCTTTTTGCCGACACATAAATTATTCATTTAATAGTGCTTTATTTGTTTCACTTAGGAAAAGAGAAAACATGAAATAAATCCTACTTTAACTACTTCAGGGTTTAGGATTCATAGAGGATTTCTAAGTTTTGTGAAGATAGCCCCACACTACTCACATCTGCTTAATCTCATAGCCCAGAGAACCTTCCCATTATTAGCACACATTGAGGAAATAAAGGGAAAGAAACATACTTATGCTGAAGGCATCTTATGACTAGGACAGATGCACCTGCCAGAGCAGGTGCAAAAAATATAGCTGAAAATCCTGGTTAGGAATTTGTTCTCAGTGATGATTCTTATTTTCAACTTCTAAAAATAAAATTTTTAAAATCTTCCAAGGTAGCTATGAAGAAAGAAATCCATTTACCATTCTAAAATAGTAATAAGATATGTCCAATTGTGGTTGGTGTTGACTCTCCAGCTTCTCTATATACTTATCTATGATCAAAAATAAATTAAGAAAGAAATATCATACAAAAAAATAAGTATATTCATAAGGACAAGAATGGTATTAAAAACAGAGGCCCTGGAGTCAAAACTCCTGGATCCAAATTTAGCTCTAGCATAATGGTTCTCAAAGATAGTCCAGAGCAAAAGCATTAGCAACACCTGGGAACCTGCTTAAAATGCAAATTCTCAGGTCCACCCTAAACCTACTGAATTAGAAACTCTAGGGGTAGTACCCAACACTCTGTGTTTTAACAAATCTTCCAGGTGATTCAGGTGCTTGCTAAAGTTTGAGAACCACTGATCTAGCACTTACCAGCTGTATGACCTTGACCATAATAATAATTTTAAGCCTGGTTTTCTCACCTGTAAAATGGGGGAAAAATAGTCTCTACCTCTCAAAGAGTTTTTGAGAACATAAAAAAAAGTAATTCAAATTCATAGAAAGCCCTTAGAAGAGTGTCCAGCATAGAGTAAGTGGCCAATGAGTTTTAGCTCTAGATAAGCCATTATGGGTTAACAGAAAAGAATGTTGTTCAGTTATTAGTTACTTTGTGTGGTTTGGTGTGATGACATATTCCTTTTCTGCAGGCAAAGTGATTTCACATACATTGTGTCATTTTATCCTCACAGAATGTCCCTGAGATGCAACGTGCAGGAATTATAGTCCTCTTTCCACCTATACCCAATAAATATTTATTAATTACCAGCTACCATGTGCCTAGCCATGTGCTAGATGCTGGGATAGAATGTGAACAAGATAAAGAAGGACACCACTCTCCAGGAGCTGACATTCTCATTTAATTCAGTTCAATCAGAGGGATACATGGTTCCTAATGAAATTTACAATAGCATCAAAAGGTCTTGTTGGAAATACAGATTCCTTGGCCAGACTTCCTAAGACTTTAATTCATTAGTACTAGGTAGGAGCCCTGGAATCTGAACTTCCCAGATGCTACACATACAAGGGTCCAGTAAAAATACGGGGAAAAGCTACCAAGAACACATATCTACGTATGTAAGAACAAGTCCTTACAACACAGTTCGAGTCTCACAATAGGAGAAGCTCAGTATGATATGCAAGAAGGGGACTATTCCTTGACTAAGGGATGATATCAGGCTGATGTTCAAGGCTTAGATTTCAATGGTTTAAAAACAACAAAGATTTATTTCTTGCTCCTGCTGTGTTTGCATGGTTGATCACAGAAAGCGTTTTTATCTTAGTTACTCAGGGTCCCGGACTTATGAAGTAGCACTCAGGGTCCCGGATTTATGAAGCAGCCACCATCTTGGATGCTGCCAGAGAAAGCTTTGAGGGCTTTGCACCAACAATTAAATGTGTAAGTGGGAAACAATGCATTCCCCTTCCTTTCACAATTCATTGTCCAGAATAAGTCACATGACTCCCCTCACCCACACAGGGGCTAATAAACGCCCTCACACCCAAAGAATTAAGAGAAGAATCAAAAATTAGTGAAGAGCAACAAAGATTATCTTGAAATCATTTTACAGATGGTGAAACTGACCTTTTGCCGTAAATAGCTTCCTCAGAACAAGAGAGTCAGTAAGCACCCCAGGAAAGATTAATTCTCCAGTTTCTCTATGGTATCTGTTACAAATGAGAATAAAACTCCAGCCCCATCCCCAAGCGCTGTTTTAGGAGCCTGAACTAATATAACACATTTGGTTTTTTGAACCAGGTTTTAGGTGCTGAGGGTTCAAAGATGAATAAGACATCAATCCTGTCTCCAAAGAGCTCACATTGCACTGGAAGAGACGGTCACAGCACAGTGAACATAAGACACCTCAGACTGTGGTAAGTAATGGACCAGAGAGATGAACACATGGACTACATGATACCCAACCGCAGAAAGGGAAATTAATTTTGCAGGGTGAGGAAGGGAAGTTTCACAGAAGAGACAATGTTTGAGGTGAACCTGGAAGAATGAGCAGTTGTGTTAGTAGGAAGTGAGCAAAGAACACTCTAGGCAGAGCTGACAGGATGGATATACAGCTAAGCGGCTTATTTGGGGAATTGCGAGGAGCCGAGGCTAGTTTGTCCATAAGGGTTCCTAAGGTCCAGAGTGTCAGAAACTTTCAAAATAACTTGGAATTTGAGAGTGAAGGGCCTAGAATGGCATTCCAAGGAGTTTTGCTGTTTTTTTCTCCCAAGTTGAGATGCTGACTAAAATTTTTGAGTAGAGAAGTAATATTTGGACTAGAAAGAAAATTGAGGCAATATGGAAAGAATGGGCCCAGAAAGAAGAATAAAAAAGATGATTCCAGGCTAGATCAAGTAATCAAAGCAAAGAATGGTGGCTATGGTTATCCTGGCCAGTGATCCTAAAATCCTAAAATCACAACTGATCTTATAAGATGGAAATTAACATCAACCAAAAAGACTGTGAATATATAACCTAACTGTTAGTTAGGGACCCAATGGGCCAATTCAGCTACCAGTGCACGAACATCTGAGGACAATGATGATTAGACATGAAGGTAAAGGAGGGCAAGAAGGTTGGTCTACAATAGCCATGAGCCCATTAGAATGTCTCAAGTAGCCTCCACATTTGACTATTTGAATTGAGTAACGGCCAGACTCTAGTCTTTAGAGGTCCTTTACACAAATCCATCGTTTGACAGAGAAAAAGACAAGTGCAGAAATGGTGTATAAGGACAAAATTCACACAGTTTTTGGGAGACCCAGTTGTATAATCGAAGTTCCATAATAATTGTATTGCAGGCTGGGTTTGCTTTATGTAGAGGTGATCACTAAAGCACTCTTTACAGCAATGGTTCTTTCGATGCCTTGAACCTCCACTCATAAACAATCAGCTGCCTGTGTCCAGTGAGGCTGTCTTTATTTGCTTCTGTGAAAAGTAGCTTATAGGATTCTCATGCGAGCATTCACCTTCCTGTGAGTATGTGTATGGAAGAGTGCATGTATTGAAAAGCTCAAAGAATAAGAGTTTTGATGGGTAATGATGTATAAAATCCTTAATATTTGCTTATACAGTCACCTCTTGATTATCCTGTAATGGACTATCTAATTTTCAGATTATCCATGCTCTCTGTTTCTGTTTTAAAAAGGAAGATTGAGCAGAGATGAAAAGAGAGACATTCTTTGCAGTCAATTCTTCAATTTGTAGGCAACCGTCATATTGTATGAAATAGGATCCTTGCATATACCAGTGTCCAAAGCCCTCATTGAAAAAGATCTAATGGCAGCTGTGGCATCTGTATGTTTCCCCTTCGTCATTGAAATGGAAGACCAAAGTACAACAAAATGTATTTTGGTAAAATAAATAGGCAGTTTGAAATACAGATGAAGCTATTAGCCAGTATCATGTGCTACCAATAACTAGAATAAATGGTAAAATTCAACATGGAAACATTATGTCTAGACCATGCAATCACCAATACATTTAAACGGTAGGAGTCAAAAGCTGTTGGTAGTAGACCACACGGAGCCTCTTTCTTACCATGCTGGTCTCTCTTAGGCAATTTCATCTGTGGCCGCAGCTTCAATTACCACCTATATGCCGGTGATTTAAAATTTTATGTCTCTTTTGAGCTTCAGAACTGATTTCCTTGTTGTGGGACAATAATGCCAGATTTAGAATCCAAATTTAAATTTAAATAAAGGGAGACTTTCACCAGCCAAAAATCCTACAACTATCACACCCCAGTTTCTCCAAAATGACAGACTCTTCTATCAGGTATAATCGATACTCTCAGAAAAATGCTTGAGGTAAGCAAGGGAAGACGGAAGGTTGTGAACTAGACTTGAGGAGAGGAGTCTGAGAAAACCCAATAGGGAGGGAAAGGGTGGACCTATACATTAGCAAACTTCAGAAGAGCTATTTGAAAGGAGAGCTGATACGCATTTGAAAGCATCCACACTATTGGTCAAATATCAAGATTTTTGTCTTTTGGAGAATTTTTCTTTATCTTCCTAGCAGATTATGTGATATGTAATTCTGTGTGTTATGGGGATTGGTAGGTTTCATTATTTTCCAGCTGCCCCCTTGGCATCTCGCTCTGGATACTCCAAAGCTATCCCTCACATCCCAAACCAGCCATGATCTTTCTTTAAAAGCCTCCTTCGTTTTCCATTGTATCACATAAAGACACCATATATATAAATAACCAAGCAGAAATCTGAGTATTTTCCCTGAGATCTCTCTCTCCTTGCTTCCCATATCCAACCCGTGATCAAGTTCTATTGACATATGTGCCTTCTTCCCAGTCTAAGCTTGAAATCCTTTTAGTACTTTTCCATTACTATTAAAAGTCTGGTTTGGACTTTGCAAGGTCTCCACATTGCCTGTTGCTCAAGTCTCATCTTCCCTCACTCTGCTTGAGACCTTCTATTCCACATGGCTTCCTTTCAACTCTTCCAACATACCATGCTACATCCCTCCGCAGTCTTTCCACACAGGCTCTTTACTTTCCTGGAATACTTCTATCATACAGGGATGGATCTTACAATCCATAGCAATATCTAGAAGTGGTCTCCAACTCAGAAATTTATAAAGACATCGTCGTTAATTTAGAATGATTAAATTACGTCTTGAAAAGAGAGCCAACTCTATCAGTTTAACAGATAGTTACTATAAGCATGAATATAGTATATAGCTGTATATGCCTAAACTGCCAATATTATATAGTAACCTTCCATCCACTACAGTGTTGCTAGTTGTGGTTTTGAGATAAAGTAGCTTTGTATTTTATACCAAAAATTTTAAATGTACAACTTGTCATCATATTTGCAAACACATTATGAAGTGGCTTAGCCTGAATAAAATATAAAACTTGCAGGACAGCTGACAGAAGAACAGCGCCACAGTTCCTGAACAGCTGAAGGAGAATGGGAAAGCGAAGAAGATTCTCAAGGCTCTAAAGCTGTTTAGTTTTGGAATTGGATGCCTTTCAGTACCTTTACGGGTTTTTACTTTTCCCTTAATCTCCTAACTCTCCAGCAGAACTTCATCTTGTCAAGGTGATTTTCCCAACCAGAATACTTTTCAGGGATATAACTCCTTGGACAGAAGTATAGTTGAAGGGGCTGGGACACCTTTTCCAAATGTAACAGCATTTTTTCAAAATTGAAACACAAATACACAGATACGATGATAAGACTATGACGAAAAAATATTACAGGAATCAGGATAAAATATACCATTGAAAGCTCAAATCTAAAGGTGATACAAAGGATAGTGTCTTTTCTTGTGTGCTAGCCCCTCCATAAATGTCAATCAAATGATACTGGCCTCTGTCCCTGATAGCATTATCACCCCATCTCCTCATTGCCCAGTCTTACTTCTCCTGATGTTAAGACCAAGCTAAGCCTCTGCTCTGGTTGGCAAGAGATTTTTAGTAACACCTTCTCATTATGGAAAAGAGTCCCCTGGTCTGACTAAGGGAAACACCTCTGTCCCACCCCAGTACTGTCCCTTACCCCATTCTTCACTCATCATCAGATTCTGGCCCACACCATCAGCTTTGCATGTATGGGCTCTGCATTGTGTGAAGACATTGACAGCAAAGACTTCACAGTCTCTCCATGGGCAGTTGCTCTAGGTTGACTCAAGGCCACAGTGTCAGGGACTGTGCTTTTAATTAATGGTTTCTACAGAGATTTCTGTAATGATAGCAGTTAAAAAGTTGAGTTTTCACTTAACATGCCCCTTAAAATTCTGGCTGAGACTCCATGACCTGGGAAATGTCCCTCTCTCTAGTTACATGTTTTCTGGCTCAGTAGCTCTGGGTGGCACAGGATCTATGAGAAAATTCTATATTAAACTCTGGCTTTTACATAAGGATATAGCTTCCTGGTTGTTTATCCTGAACAAAACTCCCCAATTTCCCAGAATCATAAACTTTATAATACTTTGTTTCTAACATATTTAAACTAAATTTCCTGTTCTGCTTTCCCCAAGCATAATAACCTAGAGTTTTGATTTTTGGGTTTTTTTTAACCATTCATGCCCAAATATGAACACTGCCATGTCTATGTAACTGAAATAACTAGATTTATGATATTCAAGAGTCTACCACTTACCCCAAAGCTGTGCTTCCACCTGTGACAATAGGAATTCAAAACACTGCAGTGGCGACTATTTCTGTCTCCTCGGTTGCACAGATGGCTAATTAATCAGGAATTTCTGGATGAAAAGATAGTTTTGTGCTACCTGTGAATTTTGTTTCCTCTACCCCAGTTCTACTTCTCAGTATGGATTTCTACAACCTAGCATCCTTTCTTTGTGTGAGAGGGGAAATCTGATATGGTAGTGATAAAGAAGGCAGCAGAAAAAACATTCTTCATGTTAGCTCTCCCCCAAAGCCATTTATTCACTTTAAAGTTTAAGATGTATAACACCATGTAAAAAGGAACAAAGCCCTTTTTGGCCATAGGATTACGAAGATAGCATGAAAACCTTATTGCTGTTTAGCTGTAATTAGCATTAGTAAATGATTCCCCTTGTTTTTTTTTTAAGCTTCTCAAATGAAACCCGTCTGTGATTAGGCTCTGTGCCGGTGTGAATGAACAAACTCTCAAAAAAAATAAAAGCTTTATAACAGAAAGTCAGGAAGATTCTTAATAATAGCCCAAGGAGTAGCTCTGTGATAAATCTGGCCCCAGAAACTAATAATCAACTTTGCCTTTGTAGTCGTGGCTGAGACTTGCTGCGGAGACTATTAGCCCAAGCCTCAGAATTATCTGTAGCAGGATCATAAGAGGATGACCCAGTCAGAAGCTTGGGTCATTCTGCATGAGGCCCTCTGTGAGTTTTCCTGGAATCACTAATACAAGTCAGGGGGAAAATAGACACTAGCATTTCAAGCCTTGTTTAGCTTGAACAGTCACAAAGGACTTTTTGTACTTTGTGTCTAATAGGTTTTGCTCTGAAAATCCTCGACCATTGCTGTGCCAAATCCTGGCTCATGCCGTATGTCATGGACCGCAATTACGTTAGGTAATAAACTCCATGTTCCCTCGATGTACCCTCCCCCATCCCCAGTTGGTGACACTGCCTTTAGAGAATGTCTAGGCTCTCCCATTTGCAGAAAGACCCTCTGTTCAGAAAGAAGATGATTCATTTAATTCCAGGAACTCACCATTGCAGCTATATAAACACATCTCTCTGGGCTTCCCAAATAAGCGTGGCCCATAATGACCACTTCCAGGATAGAGAAGATTAACCGTAAAAAGGAAAAGAAAAAGGTTAATGACTTTATATGAGAAAATAACTAGATGTAATCAACTATATATATGTGTAGATACATATATATATTCAGAAAAACATAATAACAGAAATGTTAGTCGTCTCCCTCAAGATGGTGGGAATATGAAATAAATAAAGGAATTGGAAACAAGGGAAAATAGTTGGGAATGCTGTTGGGCAGGGAGAGTGCACACATGAAGCTGTTGGTTCCAGGTGGCAATGCATCACGGAGCTCGAGGTCCCACTGGCCCTCATCAGGTGTCCTCGGGTCCTGCACCACCTCTCCGGGCTGAATGCACCCCGCCAGGCAGCCCTCTCCCTGTGACGAGTGCCTGCCTCACTACAGATTGCAATTGTGGCTTCTGTGTTCCCTTGAGTTTATTCAGGTGTAAGTATAAAACCGATGGCAGTTGGAGAAGGTCAGCATTACATATTCATTTTATTTTAAATAATTGACGATGTTTCCTGTCTCAGCTTACATTAATTGCTCTCAGGTGTTAGAAAATGGCTCAGTGAGTTGCCTTTTAATGTGTTTCTTTAGAAAGACAGTGTGACTGCTCTTTAGAATACTAAAAGCAGCATGTACTGTGCAGGACTTTCTAACTGGAGGTTAATAAAGGGGAATTGAACATATGCATTGATGCTCTCTGCCATGTGGAGGAGAAGGATGTATTTAACTATGCCCCAAGGATGTGAGCAATGACTTTATCCAATCTCAGAACAAGACTCATGTTTACCCAGATTCTTCTGGTTGGATGTGGCAGTAGAAACCAATTTGATATTTTCCGAGGTAGTGACACTCATAATGGAGTATGAAATACAAAGTCATTTTTCACGAACAGTCCACAGGGAGATGTTTTCTCTCAAGTACTATCCACGAGTATTTTTTCAAAGAATGCAAAGACTCCAAAGGAATGGGATGTTATTTTTTTTTTTATATCTGATCATACATATGGAAGAGCCAGGTTCTCAAAACAATGTTGATTCTGTCGCTTTTAAAAATATGAATTGCCTCACTTGCAGCCATATATAAAAAGGTCTATTCTTTTTGCTTTAAACAGTATTTTTAAGGAGAAGTTGGGCAAACAACACCGCTGATTCTAAGGCACTGATCCATTGTACATTCTGCATCGGTGCTTCTGGGAAGTATATTTATAATGCATATTTATTTACTTAGAGGAGATCAAGAAACTTACTTTTACGATACTTTTCTGTGATGCATGCTTCCTTCCAGAGCAGGACACTAATCAAATCCTAATTGAATCAACTGAGAGTCAAGCTGAATCTTAGAAGCAGAACAACTGGCTTTTGAGAAAGGGCTGCTGGCTTTGGGGAATATCTCCAGGGGGATGCAGGCTGTACTTGGGGCGTCATCATCCAATCATTCTGTTTGACTGGCTATGTCTGTCTTTAGCAGTCTCAGATCCCATTGTGAAGGAAGGACTTTGGGAACATTCATCTTCCACTTGCCTCTTTTTTCAGTTAGTAGGTTTCAGAGAAGGAAGACTAAGATAGTCCTAAATAACATTTAAATTTGGGGCTCACAGATTTTAGGTTCTCAGTAAGACAGTAACAGTAACCAAAAAGCTTTGTTCTTGGTCTAAATTTTGATTGATTAGGAAGCAGGAGATTTTCTAACCATTATAAACCATAACCTAATCACTAACCTAATCGTTCCACTAACTTTGCCAGTAAATACACAGTGCTTTATGTCATATTGACATACACATGTGCATAAAATATGTGTGCAACATTCAGAGATACAGCTAGGCATGTGACTGTGTGCAGATACACACACACATACACACAAGTAATACAACAGCTGTTCAGCATTATTTACAATATATTGGCATCACTGCTGACCTAAAGAGCTGAAGAAAATAACAGGCCATATTTTCAGCTTAATAAAACCCTGCAGTAGGGAGCCCTTTATGAACAATTACAAGCATTTGCTGGAAATACATTTGCTGATTTAACAAACTGGGTAGGACAAATGTTTAACATGCTGTTGTAATGATGTTCAGATGCTTTTCTTAGTATTCGTTGATCTGAGATAATGCGTTCTTGCCCAATCATGTTACAAAGAAGCAGCAGAAATAAATAAATAAATAGATGTAATGTGATGCACTCTCACAATAGCAGAGCTGCTGACTGCCCCTGACAGATGGAAAAAAAAAAGTCAATATGATGTCTGAGACAGCCCAGGCTCAGCACCGCAGAATAAATTACATGATTCGCTGAATGCCTGGGCTTCGCTCAGACATACAAAAAAATTGGAAAGATAAAAGCTTGCATTGGCTTCAGATAATATTTACTGCTTGATGGATTTACTAGCAGCCCCAGTACAGTCATACTGTATTGAATTATTGGCCTCTATTTAGCTGTGTGTCCGTCGGAGCTTGAGTGTCCATTTAAGCGTAAGTGAGCTGGAGGCCCGCCAAGCCTCTCGGAGGCTCTGGGTACAGAGGAAGACGCAAGCTAATGGCCACCAGCTTGAAGAATAGGGAGCTTCAGGACATTGGGGGAGGCAACAAAGCCCAGCTACAAAGTATTTTTCTTATCAATATTAATGCCAAAATAAATATTAATGGAGGGTGCCCAGCACACCGTTTTTAAACGTGCCTTGCTTTCTTTGTATTTTAACACAAATGGCTGGAAATGACTGTGTGATTTCTCTCTCTCTTTCTTTCACACTTTCTTTTTTGCTCTGAATCTAAGAAGGAATTTGGAAAAGACCATTAGCTTCACTACTACCCGTTGTCACAGCAGCAGGGTGTCTATAAGGCAAAGGAGGCGCATGAAATGCTGGCTTTAAGAGGTATACGGCTTCCCATAAAATATATGATTAGAATAGTAATGTACAATTCAACAGCTATTGTTATGAATTCTTTATTGCATTGTGTTATGTCGGTTCAATTGAGAAGTGGCATTTCATGTTCAACAAGCCCGCCTGTTAGCAAAGTCACATTGTTCTCTTAGCTTCAAAAAAAGAAGGTGGTGTGTGGGGACAAAAGGTATACAGGAACTCTCTGTACTTTCTGCCCAGTTTTGCTTTGAACCTAAAACTGCTCTAAAAACTAAAGTTCATTAATTAAATGAACACACACATGAAGGAGGCGCAGGTGTGTCGGGTGTGGTGAGGGAACAAAGACAGCTAAGGTTTTAACGCATTGGGTTATGCTAGCCAGAGTCTAAAATGTGAGTGAACTGGAATTTTCCACAATGTGTGCACAATGGGGAAAAGACAGTAACTGGGGGACATGGGGCAGTTAAAGGGAGAGTCCGGCTCTGGCGATTACTCCCAGGTTAATCACTATTTATGGGCGAGATCAGGGAAGCTGATCGCACAGGGCTGCAAAGTGAGGTCCATGACGAGAGTTCACAGACATTTGTGGAAGGGAACTGCTTCCATTAGCAGCACAAAGCTACCAAATGCTCTGGGAAGATGCACATGGAGCATGCCAGACGACTAAGTGTGCAAGGTCAGCTTCAAGAGGATCTCCCTGCTCCGGCAAGAGCACGTGCAGCCTCCAGGGTCAGAAAAGGGCTAAAGTTGAACCATCCGTGCGTTAACTTGCCATGTAACCCGGAGCAAATTGCTTAACTTCTTCTAGTTCCTATTTCCTAGCCTGTAAAACAGCTGATGATATCATAACAATAACAATGTACTACTTCACAAGCTGTTTAATGGATCAGGTGAAGCAAGAACAATGAAAAGGGATACATTATTACAGCAACTTATACTTTAGTGTGCTTTCATACTCAGTCTCTCATTTATTCTCTTTACAACACAGTGATGTGGGTCTTGCTATACACATTTTATAGAGAAGAAAAGTGAGGCACAATTACTGACCCCAGGTCACACAGCTAGATCATAGAAATGCTGAGATTGGAACCCACGCCTCCCCTCTGGTACACTTTCTGGACTATCAAAGGTGAACGATGATCATCATCCCCCTCTTTGGGCAGCAGGATTGGGCTGTGATGCTGTGGACCCAGAAGTGCATTACAAACCTGAACTGAATTGCTGCGCAGGCTCTAATTCAGTCCCCAAAGCCCCCCACCCCTCATTCTAGCACAGACCCACTTCTGTGAGGGGGTCCTGAGACCAGCAGTGTTTGGACATGCTAGCTGGGAGATCCAGAAGCCCCAACGTCTGGGATGAAATCCCTCACTGGCTCTAGGCAGGGCAGGCTATAAAGGGCTGAAGGGGTGGTGGATGCCTGAGTGGGTCCCCCCACTTCTTCTTCAGGGTGCTGCTCCAACTCTGCAGATGACTTACAACCAACAGCACCACCATGTATTTCAGTCTGACCACTTCTGCCACTAGAACACTTAAAACCATTCTTTGTATTGCTTTCTAGGAAAAAAAAAGATCCATAAAGCAAATGGAAATAATCATGGTAGCTCAAACTAACAATAATGGAGAGTAATTGTTATTTTCATGTGGGTACTTGGCACACATCATCTTATTACTTTGTCAGAATAGTGCGCAAAGTGGCCGGTGTTGTTGGTGGTTTCCACATATAAGTAAATTGAGGTTCCAAGAGGTTAAATCCTTGCTCAGGGTCACACAACTGGGAAGTCAGTAAGCTCAGCTTCAAAGCCCGGGTTTCCCCAGGGGGCGTGATGCTCTTCCTGGGGGTGATCCTGACAAGTCTCTGTTCAATGATGCAAGAGAGTGTGTGATATATTTTAGAGTAATTTCTGTGAAATATTATTTATTTTACTAGGGGTACTTTTAAAAAAGAAGAAAATAAATGCTACTACTTGTCGTAACTCATCTATTCTCGTAGGAAGTTTTTCAAAAAGCCCCATCTGGTTTGGTGGACTGTCAAGAACCTACATTTACAATCAAACTGGCTAGAGTTCCAGACCCAGCCCCACCAAGGGGTAACTAAGACTTTGGACAAGTTATTAGCCTTCCTGTGCCTCAATGTACCCAAGTTCAAGTAATGAGAGTAACGATACTTTGCGCATAAGATTGTTGTTAGGAGTATTGCAACAACGAATGGAAGCACGTAGCCCATAAACCTCAATACTTGATGGTGATGATTATTATCAACATAACAACAAACACTATTAACTTCATAGCAGTGTAGCTATAAGGCCCCAACCAGCTAGTGTCATAAAATGAGCAGATGAGGACAGAGTTTTATTACTCCTAATAACTACCAAAAATGATATTGTTAGCAACTAGAATAATCTGCAGACTATAAATAAGTCAGAGCTGCAAACACACAAAGGGTAGCGGTCTCCCTTCAAAGGGACACTATGTTTCAGAAAGAAGGGCAAGAGTGATTTTGAATTTGGCAGTCTCTGGCGTCTGCTTGGGGAGGTGGCACTAAGAGCTCCTTTGTTTCTTGGCCAGGGTGACACAGTTTATGATTTGTTCCTCTTATCACAACAGGGCTCAGCAAGCGGAAGCCTCTCCACAGGGGAAACATGTGGCATTGCCATTATAGGAACCCAATTGTACTGTCTTGTGACAACATAATTTCACGTGATGGCAGAAATGTATACATTATCTCTGGAATTGATGAGGAAAAATTGGTTTCAAATTTTTTTATTAGTATATATGTTTGGCCAGTCTATAGATCAGTGTTAGTAATACTAGGGTGTATGTCTTCTTAAAAAATGATAAATTCAACTACTTTAATAAACATTTTTAAAAAGTAAACTATTACATATAAGTTCAACATTTTGACATCAAAAATAACGCTTTAATTTCACATTTTTGTATCACTATGATTTGTATATAATTTTAATCCCTTAGTTTAGGATCTTCGGGTTTTTATCAGTAGTTGTGGGAAAGGTGATTGAGGATTAGTCCTCAGTATGTATGACGTAAGTCAAATCAAATATATGTCATTTGCTAACCA